>NC_091339.1:24382432-24399932 GCF_038502225.1 Cherax quadricarinatus
GCAAGAAAATTCTAGTACTGAGTTTATGTTGATGTTTTGTGCTCTGCATCACTGTAAGTGTTGTATTTCTTTTTGTTGTGTGTTTTAGCACCTATTATTTTTCATATTTTATTGAACAAATTCACTCTTAGTGCAATTTTTAAGTTCTCCTTTTAAAGTAAATTGTTCTTTTGCTTGTTGTTTAAGTGCAGTTAAGAGTTAAAGTGTTCATTCCTTGATATATTTCTTTTCTTGTGTGAGTTCTTGCTTACTGTGTAACTTGTCAATTTTTAATTACTTATGCAGAATAGTTAAGCATTTTTTTCCATTTAAGCTTATTGTGTCATTCTCTCCATTTTTCTTGACTTATGCCCTTCAGTATTTTCACTGAGAAGATGTCCCAGTCACTTTTGAACGTTCACTTAGTGTATCATTCCAGTCAAAGTCAATATGAATCAGTCCACAGTACCAACATTCCCTTACTGACTGAAAGACAATACCTAGCCCTTGAGCAATGTGTTTGTTCTCACAGCTTGTATCTGAGATTTGTTAAAGTGCTGCGAAATGTGAAGTTCAGATTAAGTTCTTATAGATCCGTGAATTACTTATTAACGTAGCCGAGCGGTCAGGCACTAGTAATTCTGTCATTCCCGTCTGTGTTCCACCTATACCTTCAGACTTGCAGGATAGTGTTCCGTTGCCTCAAGTGTCCGGGGACACTCAGACTGCCTTGAGTGCACAGCCTATCCCTGCAATGACTGCTAGTTCGAGTAGTAGTTTCTCCACAGGGGATGCCTTGTCAGAAAACGATTACTTGGAACTAGTAATGCCATCTCTTGTTGATGTGACATGCTGTCTGCAGAAAGACGTCTCTGTTACAGCTAGTGTTCTCACTAGAGTGTCTGTTGTTGTTCCTAATGTTCCAGATGGTGATCCCATCCTAGTTGACAGTAATCAGTGCATTGTAAGAAGTTATTTCTCGAGTAACTTTCACATGTTAACGTTTGTAAGTGTAGTTTCTTTATAGCTGATACCTCGTGTCACTGTGTGCGACTCAGATTGAATATCAGCATTGTTCACCGTGTTCATTTCTTTTCTCCTGTGCTTGCAGTTGAGATAGTAGATTCGTTCTCCCTTGCTCATATTGCGTGTTATAGCGTTAATTTTTTCAACCGGGGGGAGTCATCCACTCCACCGAGTTTGTTCTTTCCTCCAGTAAGGAAGAACTGTTACCTTTATTCCAGAACAAACAGCCTACTGGAAGGTTAGCCAGATGGTCCTTGACTATCCAAGAGTTCAATCCCACTTTTGAACATTTACCTGGCAAGTCAAATGTAGTCGCAGATGCTTTATCGCGACACGTTAGTGTAGTTACTGCAGATCCTCCATTTACTGTCGAGGATGTCAAAACTGCACAAAGAATAGATCCCATGTGGTCTGGTGTGATTCGATTCCTTCTCCAGGAAGATCCCATTCTTACTGTAAAGCCACCAGCACCCATTAGTGACTTTGTAATGAGTCAGGAATTACTGTATCGAACAGCCGAGTTGGGTACTCCAAGCAGAAGAGTTTACCAGTTAGTAATTCCACAGTCACTAGTGAACGTAGCTTTACAGCTAGTTCATGATGCACCAGGTGTTGCACACCCTGGTATGGATCGTTCTGTGAAACAAGCCAGAATGAAATACTTTTGGCCACGTATGGCAACTGACATTTCCGAGTATGTTAAGAAATGTAGTGTCTGTATGCAGCATAAAGGAAATGTCAATGGTCCTAACCCAATCCAAGTGTACCCAACCACTAGCGAACCGTGGGAAAGAGTTGCCCTTGATTTGTTAACTAATTTTAAATGTTCCCTCCAAGGCAACAAACATCTGTGTGTTATGGTAGACCATTTCACCAGATATTGTGAGCTAGTTCCTATTGCAGATAAGACTGCAGAGACAGTAGCTAAAGCGTTTAAAGAACGCATTATCTGCAGGCATACCACCCCAAAGTCCTTAGTAACAGATAATGGAGGTGAATTCTGTAATGAGATTCTTGAAAATTTGTGTACTTTATACAAGATCTCTAAATCCACCATTGTTCCTCATCATCCTGCCAGCAATGGGTTAGCGGAACGAACCAATAAGAAAGTACTTGATGTCTTGAGAGCCACTATCAACCCCAATAGTGAAACTTGGGATGAAGTTATACCAGATGTCCAGTGTGCCATAAATTCTGCTTACAATGCTTCCATAGGTGATACTCCACATTATGCATTGTATGGTGTAGACAAGCGTTTACCCTATGAGTTGTTATATTCTACTCCGAAACCTAATTACAACCCTGATGATTTCGTAGCAACTCGTACCAGCTTAGCTCAAAGTGTTTTTAGAAGAATCCGTGAAACACTTCATAAATCAACAGCAGAATTTACAAGAGTCGCAAACACTCGAGCAAAGCCATCTAAAATCAAAGTAGGTTCGAGAGTTATGCTGATTAACTTTAACAAAACGTCTGCAATGCCAAAGCTTGATCAAAAGTTTGTCGGACCTTATCGAGTAGTTGAACATATCACTGGAAATAAGTATAAGGTTAGAGAAATTAGTACTGGCAAATACAAAGAATCGCATTTAGATCATATGAAATTAGTATGCGATGTTGAGGATATTGCTACCCAGACTAATGTGACAGATTCTGACAATCCTCCTGATCCTGTACTCTCTACCTCAGATACTCAGTCAGATACTCAACCTGAATGTCGTTACTCCTTGCGTACTCGACAAGTAATGAGAAACCCGCAAGTATCTTTTGTAGATATTCCTTCAAATCTCTCTCAGTCAAGGCATGTGTTAGCCATTGCAGAGGAATTCGATCCTCCCAGAGATGATAACCATTCTGCATATGTAAACCTTACCCTCGCAGAATTGGGTTTAAATGTACATAGTCTGTATACTTAGATGTCCGAGATGAATGAAATTAATAACTGTGTGTTTTGTTATTAGCTGATCAGTTTGTCAGAAATTTTCGTGTTCACGTTCCCTCCGTATTCTGAGAATTAACAGTCTAGATTTGCGTGCACCGAATCTGCCTTTCTGTTAAACACTCCTTTGTATATAATTATTCTTCCTCAGAATCCGTAGAGTGCATGAATACAGATCGATCGATCAATTCCATCCATATTGTATAATGAATTGTTCTTATAGTTTGTAATGCATTATGTTAACACCCACTATGTAATATCCATTATGATACCATCCATTAGTTCTAAGATATATATGAATTTGTTATTGTATAGAATCAGCCCAGATCCGCCTGCCTGTTCAGCCTATAGTATAGTAGTGTATGTCGGGACGACATACGTAACATGACCGAGCTGTCAGCATAGTTGCTGATCCCTGTATCCCCTGTATTATATAGCATAGCATATTAGTATCCTCCATGTGCTTTAGACACGAGATCCCTCGTAGGCCTTTGGCTTGGTGTGACGTCATGGGCATACACATGGGCAGTGATCCCTTTGTCCCGCTCTCACTCAGCGGCAGACCGTCTAGGCGTAAACAGGCTAGGTAACTGTGGCTCCATCTCCCATCTCAGTCTGACAATATATCTACCATCCTACAAGTGTGTCTACTTTCAACCTGTGATATCTCCATTCAAGAACCCTTACGATAATGTGCCAAGCTCGTCTGGTGCTTGCCTGGTCAATCAGGCTGTTGCTGCTGGAGGCGCGATGCCCTACATATCCATCACAGCCTGGTTGATCGGGAACCTGGTGAAGATAATTGTCCCCTTTCCTCTTGAAGGCTTCTACACTTGTTCCAGCCGCGTTTCTGATATCTTCTGGTAAGATGTTGAATAGTCTAAGACCCCGGATGTTGATACAGTGTTCCCTTATTGTCCCCACCGCACCCCTGCTCCTCACTGGGTTTATTTTACACTTCCTCCCATATCTCCCACTCCAGTATGTTGTTATGGTAGTGTGCAGATTTGAGACCAGGCCCTCGAGTACTTTCCTGGTACGTATATACTATCATGCATCTCTCCTCCGCTCCAATGAGTACATGTTCAAGACTTGAAGGCGTTCCCAGTTATTCAGGTGCTTTACTGCTTCAATGTGAGCCGTAAACGATCTCCGTATTTGTTCCAGCTTTGATATTTCTCCTGCTCTGAACGGGGCCGTCAGCACTGAGCAATATTCTAAATGAGGGAGCACTAGCGATTTGAAGAGTGTCACCAATGGCATTATTTCCTTTGCTTTGAAAGTTCTCAATACCCTCCCCGTCATCTTCCTGGCTGTCGCGATCTTCGTCTTGTTATGGTCTTCAAAAGAAAGGTCACCTGACATAATTCCCAGGTCTTTTGCGTGTTCCTTTCGTTCTATTTGGTGACCCTCTTGAGTTCTGTATATAGTGCTCCTTTTGAGTTCTTCATTCTTTCCATACCTAAGCAGCTGGAACTTATCACCATTGAACGTCATGTTGTTTTCCGCTGCCCACTGGAAAACCCTGTGTATGTCTTCCTGCAACTTTTCAGTTTTTTCTACCATAGCGATTTTCATAATGTAAGAAATCACGAAAGCGCTTAGAACTTTACTCGTTTCTGACTGTGGTTATTTCGCATATTGTGATATCAAATATTTACAGTGATCTTATTGCATATAGGTATTATAGAAGATGAAGAAGGTGGTTGTGGGGAAAGAAGTGAAGAGAAAGGAACAGTAATTACAGCAGAAAGGATAGTGTGTAAAAGATGGAAGAGGAGATAATATAAAACAGTAAATGATTCACCAGCTGGTGTAGTTACGTTATCAACTGAGAATTACAAGAGCCATCTGGAGTTATTTGTGATAGTTAACAACTGAGTTTCTGCAGCACAAACTGAACTCTTTGATACCCCTCCCCCTCCTTGAATCAACCCCTTCCCCACTTTCCCCCTCCCCCTCGTGTGTCTTGGCTAGTTGCAGCCCTCTCCATAAATCATCCTTCCCCCCCCCCCTCCCGGCCATCACCACCTCACCCCAACTACCATCACTCACCCCCTAACAACCCCACTAAATTATCAACCCCAACACACGTCAATCATCTTCCCCAACACACGTCAATTACCGTCCCAACATACGTTCATCATCGTCTCCAACACACGTCCATCATCATCCCCAACACACATCAATCACTGTCCCCAACACACGTCAATCATCGTCCCCAACACACGTCAATCATCGTCCCCAACACGCGTCAATTACCGTCCCCAACACTCGTCTTCTCTCACCCATTAAACCCCGCTTCTCTCATCTATTAATCCCCGCTTCTCTGACCCATTAATCCCCGCTTCTCTGACCCATTAATCCCCACTTCTCTGACCCATTAATCCCCGCTTCTCTGACCCATTAATCCCCACTTCTCTGACCCATTAATCCCCGCTTCTCTCACCCATTAATCCCCGCTTCTCTTATCCATTAATCTCCACTTCTCTCATTCATCCGGTGAAAAACCGCTTGCATTCACCTGGGACTTAATTAATGCATTCACCCTTCAGGTGAGTGAGCCACCGAGTCTTTCATCCCGGTTCCCTCTTCCTTCGTTCACTGTTTTCATATTTCATTCTCTGAAAAAAATATATATCGACTATATCCAAGGAAATTTATTTCATCAGTGCACGAGTACATCCTTGAAACGTTATGTTTTTTCCTATTTTTTTTCCCCTGGCGGCAGCAAAAGGCATTATTTACATCAAAGATTTTTTTTCGATGCATATTAAATATCAGAAGGTATTTTATTTTTATTTTTGGATATTCTCTCTGTCGAGCAATTAGAAATACATCAGTGCAATCAGAGACCATCAGAGTTCTGTAGGTGCTATAGCAGTTATCATCAATTATAATTAAGCAGGTACAGCGAGAGATCAGCAATGTTCAGCAGGTACAGTGAGAGATCAATCACAGCTCAGCAGGTACATTCAGCTATCAGCAATCAGAGATGGTGATCTGATTAGAAATAATTTGGGACCTGCTTCATCCTGCCCAAGGAACAATTCTCTCTCAAGATTTTCTTCTCCCCTCCACGTCTTTTCCCTTCTCCTTTCCCATCCCTCTCTATCCCCTTTCCCTTTTTCCCCTTGCTCCCTCTCTCCTTCCCTCTTTCCTTCGCCTCGCACCTTTCTTCTTCCTTATATGTCCTCCTCCCTCTTCTACCTCCCTCCCCACCTCCCTCTTCTTTCTCTCAAGTAATCTGCGGCGCTCATTGAGGCGTTGGTCACTTGGGGAACATTTAATGAGAGGTTTCTCTTAATGAAGTGCCATTAAAGATAGTGACACTAATGAGGCCCTGTGTATTACCAAGCGTCGTCAGACTTTTGAGCTCCACCCACACTGTCGACAACACTGTAACAGTACACTTATCATCAGACTTTTGAGCTCCACCCTCACTGTCGACAACATTGCAACAGTACACTTATCAGGCTTTTGAGCTCCACCCTCACTGTCGATAACACTGTAACACTTATCATCAGACTTTTGAGTTCCACCCTCACTGTCGACAACATTGTAACAGTACACTTATCATCAGACTTTTGAGCTCCATCCTCACTGTCGACAACATTGTAACAGTACACTTATCATCAGACTTTTGAGCTCCACCCTCACTGTCGATAATACTGTAACACTTATCATCAGACTTTTGAGTTCCACCCTCACTGTCGACAACATTGTAACAGTACACTTATCATCAGACTTTTGAGCTCCATCCTCACTGTCGACAACATTGTAACAGTACACTTATCATCAGACTTTTGAGCTCCACCCTCACTGTCGACAACATTGTAACAGTACCCTTATCATCAGACTTTTGAGCTCCACCCTCACTGTCGACAACACTGTAACAGTACACTTATCATCAGACTTTTGAGCCCCACCCTCACTGTCGACAACACTGTAACAGTACACTTATCATCAGACTTTTGAGCCCCACCCTCACTGTCGACAACATTGTAACAGTACACTTATCATCAGACTTTTGAGCCCCACCCTCACTGTCGACAACATTGTAACAGTACACTTATCATCAGACTTTTGAGTTCCACCCTCACTGTCGACAACATTGTAACAGTACACTTATCATCAGACTTTTGAGCTCCACCCTCACTGTCGACAACATTGTAACAGTACACTTATCATCAGACTTTTGAGCTCCACCCTCACTGTCGACAACACTGTAACAGTACACTTATCATCAGACTTTTGAGCTCCACCCTCACTGTCGACAACACTATACACCTCCAACCAAAGGTTTCTCAGGATACACTATATTTCTATTCTTAAGCTGCTAACTCTCAAACCTTTCTCGAGGCTTGTCATCTCTATTTCTGCGCTTAAATTACTTCTTGAGAAAGCTATGACGAGAAAAGATATGTCTCTGCTTTTAAACTTTAATCTCTCGTCACAGATTTCTCAAGGTATACTATCTCTACTTGTATTCCTAAACTTTTAAGTGGTATGTGGGGCAGTTTGTGTTGCACAGTTTCTTACTGATTGATGACGTGTAAACACTCTAGACTGAAAATGCTTTCAGAAAGCAGAAAGACATGCCTTTAAGTATAAAATCAATGCATTTTTTTGGGTGGTGCATGTCCCATTCGTTTCTCCACACATTCCACAAGCAAAGAGTTTACACATTTCGATTTTTTCGTTAGCTGTGATCTATAGGGTCTGTATTCCCAACCGATTCAATTATTTCTGGATCTGTACTTGAACCGGGGGCAGTGCCCCCAGTTCTATTACTGGTGTACTGTTTGCGAGTACTTCTGTGATTATATAATTCATTTCGTCCTCTGTATTAGCTGTCATATCAGAGTTTCCTGCCGACTCCTTGAGTGTTAATTTATGAGCTAATTTCTAATGCATCTTTTCACACTCTTCCTTGTACTTATTCGTGGCTCCTGTTTTCTTTCTCAGGTGCTTCATGCCGCCTTCGTTTAGTACAGACACACCAGATAAGAATATCTGTCCAATTTCAGGAGAGATGAAGACCAATATATTTATAATCCTTACGAAGACATTTGCGTCATCACGTATGTAGTAAACAGAGTGGTTTTGTCTTTATCACGTATGTAGTAAACAGAGGGGTTTTGTCTATCACGTATCCAGTAAACAGTGGTTTTGTCTTTATCACGTGTCCAGTAAACAGTGGTTTTGTCTTCACGTGTCCAGTAAACAGGGGTTTTGTCTTCACGTATCCAGTAAACAGTGATTCTGTCTTCAAGTAACCAGTAAACAGAGTGGTTTTGTCTTCACGTATCCAGTAAACAGAGTGATTCTGTCTTCAAGTAACCGGTAAACAGAGTGGTTCTGTCTTCACGTATCCAGTAAACAGTGGTTCTGTCTTCAAGTAACCAGTAAACAGAGTGGTTCTGTCTTCAAGTATCCAGTAAACAGAGTGGTTCTGTCTTCAAGTAACCAGTAAACAGAGTGGTTCTGTCTTCAAGTAACCAGTAAACAGAGTGGTTCTGTCTTCACGTATCCAGTAAACAGTGTGGTTTTACAGGTTCTGTTTCTCGTCTTCCTCAGACACCAACATATTTATTGTGTGTGTAACAGTGACATATCTCACGTTTTACAAATTTGGAGTATGTTATCCTTCGTCCATGTTTCCCGTGATTCACTCTTTATAGTAACGTTATCTAGCTGGCAGTTTCTGGTGCCTAGTCGGGTGCCAAGCTCATGGGTAGGGTGGAAGGGGAGAAAAGAGACGGTGCCACGTACTGTATATATTGAATGTTTTATGGGATTCGATCTTCTATTGCAATGCGTTTTTTCCGGATTTTACTGGCTAACCGTCCTTGAGGGTAGTGTCCTAGTTGTCAGATGATGGTGGTGATAGTGTTTTTTTCCGATAGTGGAGGGGGTAACGATCCCAATGGAAATAAGTCCCTTTTGGCTTTTTGGGGGGTTATCCTAGGTAATTTACACTATGTACTATAATTGTACTTATGTGTACCTGTGCTTAAATAAACTTACAGAACGATGGTGTAGAGGAGGGCAGAATGAGGGTACAGTCTGGGCAGGCAGGCAAGTCCTCCCTTCCTACCATTTCACGCCACTAACTACCTTTAAATCACAGGGATTATTTAGGTAATCTGCCGACTGGTTTCTGACAGCACGAGCATTCCAAGTCATTATCTTTTAGTTGTTTCTGTTTTCTGATGATTTCATATCTTGTTAAAAGAACGATATTACTGATAAGCTTTCCTGTCAACACTGCCTTCCCACCTCACATGTTTGAGAATATTCCTTCTGTATATACACCAGAGTTTGAGAATATACACTGACCTTCACTAGAGTAGTTTGTAATTTTATTACTTTGAAGAACCATGTGGCTCCATTTTGTTGGGGTTAAAAACGATGGGCTAGAAATTTTCGATTATCAGCTTGGATTGATAATTTTCTCCGCAATCTGCTCTCATCAGCACGTTTCGTGCAAAACAGTGAAAGATCGTCGGTGTCTTGAAAAATAAAATAATTTCTATGAACAAAAGAAGAGTGACGATCTTCACATATTGCTGCACAAATAACGACCCTTTACCTCGCCATATCGCTGACGTTTTTTCATGTTTTTTTTTTCCACGCGAATGTCCGACGCCAATAAGCTACACATACCAAGCCTACAAAGATCCTTCACACACACGGAGTCTACAAACAGATCCTTCACACACACGGAGTCTACAAACAGATCCTTCACACACACGGAGCCTATACACACAGATCCTTCACACACACGGAGTCTACACACAGATCCTTCACACACACGGAGTCTACACACAGATCCTTCACACACACGGAGCCTACACAAACAGATCCTTCACACACACGGAGTCTACACACAGATCCTTCACACACACGGAGCCTACACACAGATCCTTCACACACACGGAGTCTACACAGAGATCCTTCACACACACGGAGCCTACACACACAGATCCTTCACACACACGGGGCCTACACACACAGATCCTTCACACACACGGAGCCTACACACACAGATCCTTCACACACACGGAGCCTACATACACAGATCCTTCACACACACGGAGCCTACACACACAGATCCTTCACACACACGGGGCCTACACACACAGATCCTTCACACACACGGAGCCTACACACACAGATCCTTCACACACACGGAGCCTACACACACAGATCCTTCACACACACGGAGCCTACACACACAGATCCTTCACACACACGGAGCCTACACACACAGATCCTTCACACACACGGAGCCTACACACACAGATCCTTCACACACACGGAGCCTACACACACAGATCCTTCACACACACGGAGCCTACACACACAGATCCTTCACACACACGGGGCCTACACGCACAGATTCTTCATACACACAGATTCTTCACACACATGGAGCCTACACACACAGATCCTTCACACACAAGGAGCCTACACACACAGATCCTTCACACACACGGAGCCTACACACACAGATCCTTCACACACACGGAGCCTACACACACAGATCCTTCACACACACGGGGCCTATACACACAGATTCTTCATACACAGATCCTTCACACACACGGGGCCTACACACACAGATCCTTCACACACACGGGGCCTACACACACAGATCCTTCACACACACGGAGCCTACACACACAGATCCTTCACACACAAGGAGCCTACACACACAGATCCTTCACACACACGGGGCCTATACACACAGATTCTTCACACACACGGAGCCTACACACACAGATCCTTCACACACACGGGGCCTACACACACAGATCCTTCACACACACGGAGCCTACACACACAGATCCTTCACACACACGGAGCCTACACACACAGATCCTTCACACACACGGGGCCTACACACACAGATCCTTCACACACACGGAGCCTACACACACAGATCCTTCACACACACGGAGCCTACACACACAGAGCCTTCACACACACGGGGCATAGACACGAGCCTCCACAGAAGGGTTACACACACAGCCTACACAAAGAGCTTACACAGAGTTTACACAGTCTACACAAAGAGCTTACAAACAGAACCTACAAAGAGAGCTTACACACGGAGCCTGTACTGAGTGCTTACACAAAGAGCCTACACACACAAACACACACACGATGGATGGAAGGAATAGGCTCTGAAGTGTCCCTATTCGCAGATGATGTGAAGTTGATGAGAAGAATTAAATCGGATGAGGATGAGGCAGGACTGCAAAGAGACCTGGACAGGCTGGACATGTGGTCCAGAAACTGGCTTCTCGAATTCAATCCTGCCAAATGCAAAGTCATGAAGATTGGGGAGGGGCAAAGAAGACCGCAGACAGAGTATAGGCTAGGTGGACAAAGACTACAGACCTCACTCAGGGAGAAAGACCTCGGGGTGACCATAACACCGAGCACTTCACCGGAGGCACACATCAACCAAATAACTGCTGCAGCATACGGGCGCCTGGCAAACCTGAGAATAGCGTTCCGAACCCTTAATAAGGAATCGTTCAAGACACTGTACACTGTGTATGTTAGGCCCATACTGGAGTATGCAGCACCAGTCTGGAACCCACACCTGGTCAAACACGTCAAGAAGTTAGAGAAAGTACAAAGGTTTGCAACAAGGCTAGTCCCAGAGCTCAGGGGAATGTCGTACGAGGAAAGGTCGAGGGAAATCGGACTGACGACACTGGAGGACAGAAGGGTCAGGGGAGACATGATAACGACATACAAGATACTGCGGGGAATAGACAAGGTGGACAGAGATAGGCTGTTCCAGAGAGGGGACATAGGAACAAGGGGTCACAACTGGAAGCTGAAGACTCAGACGAGTCACAGGACGTTAGGAAGTATTTCTTCAGTCATAGAGTCGTCAGGAAGTGGAATAGCCTAGCAAGTGAAGTAGTGGAGGCAGGAACCATACATAGTTTTAAGAAGAGGTATGATAAAGCTCAGGAAGCAGAGAGAGAGAGGACCTAGTAGCAATCAGTGAAGACGCGGGGCCAGGAACTGAGTCTCGACCCCTGCAACCACAATTAGGTGAGTACACACACACACGCAGCCTACATACACAGACGCACAGGCGTCTCCTCATAGTAACTAAGTCAACATCGACTGGAAAACAGATCTCGCCAACAAACACATTTTTACAATCTCCCGCAGGGTATTATTGCCTCGTAATAATAATATAAATGAAAATAATCGCATTTTTATACCCGAAGACGGCAATATATCGCTCAACTCGTGAAAAAAAAAATATCGTGTGCCATTTTTTCTGTTGGCTTTCCCCGCGACTAAAGAGACTAGCTGAGCTGAGGGGGAGCTCATTAAAGTTAGGAGCCGTGCCTGTCTAAGTCCAGGTACCTCTGTGGAGGAGGTACCAGGCACTCCTGGCGACGTTCACGTGAGAGGAACGTACACAGGCAGGAGAGAAGAACGCTCACGCCATAAACGCACATGGGGAGGAGGAAATGTTTTTAGAGAGAAGCGTATACAGGGAAAGGCAGGAGACGTACAGGGAAAGGCAGGAGACGTACAAGGAAGGAAGGAGACTTAAAGGAAAGGCAGGAGACGTACAAGGAAGGAAGGAGACTTAAAGGAAAGGCAGGACACGTACAGGGAAAGGCAGGAGACGTACAATGAAGGAAGGAGACTTAAAGGAAAGGCAGGAGACGTACAGAGAGAGAGGCAGGAGACGTACAGAGAGAGGCAGGAGATGTACAGAGAGAGAGACAGGAGACGTACAGAGAGAGGCAGGAGACGTACAGGGAAAGGCAGGAGACGTACAGGGAAAGGCAGGAGACGTACAGGGAAAGGCAAGAGATGTACAGGGAAGGAAGGAGACTTAAGGAAAAGGCAGGAGATGTACAGAGAGAGGCAGGAGATGTACAGAGAGAGGCAGGAGACGTACAGAGAGAATCAGGAGACGTACAGGGAAAGGCAAGAGACGTATAGGGAAACGCAGGAAACGTACAGGGAAAGGCAGACGAGGTTCGCATAAGAGAAACGTACACGAGAGGCATGTGTAGTTCATATCTGAAAAACGCACATGGGAAAAGCAGACGTTCATAAAAAAAAATATACCCGGAGAGGCAGAGAACATTTAACACATGAGAAACACGCGATTACGATAGAGTAAGTTTACACAAAACATACACAGAAAAGGCACGTGCCACGCACACAAAACGTACCCGTGAGGAGACAGACGAGGGTTCCATAAGAACTACGCACACGGAGAGAGGGGCAGCACATACAAGAGCTACGCACACGGAGTCAACGCCGGCCGAGTGCAAAGGCATCGTTTGAGAAGCACGCAGCCAGGATACTCACAGATAAGGAGGGGCAGAAGGCGGATGCTTGAGCGCTTACTGTCAAGGTGCAAAGACGACCCGTTCACGGAGGTGAGAGCCCCGAGAGTGCCAGAATAATGGTGTGTAAACAAGAAGGGCTGCCGGGAGCCTCGACGTGAGAACAAGTGAGGTGCAATTGACGAGTGTGTGAGTGTCGCAAAAAAATGAAAATGTGGAGACAAGAACGCAGCGGAAAGGGGAAGAAGAAGGGGTTCCTGAGGACAGTTTGATGTCAAGGAGTCAATGATAAAGCGAGTGAGAGTCGACCTGGAGGAGGAGAGACGACGTGGGAGAAGTGGGAACAAGTGGCAGGATAAGGGCCGTGACACAAGGTACAGGGTTAAGTGGCTCTATAGTTAACTCTGTAACAAGATGAAAAAATAGTAACTATAAAAAAATGAGTTAGATCAAATTAGCAGAACCAAAAGCCTTTCAGTATGTAGCAGATACCAACCTGAGGATACAGTAATAAGCAGGACTTCATAACAGATGGGAAACCAAGATAGCTCCTGACGACGCACGAGTGCGAGAGCTCTAGAGCTAAAGATTTCCATCCCCATGTGGCCTGTTCTGCATTGTTAAGATTGCCTGCTTACTTGCAACTGTAGTGCATATACATATATATTTATATAATATTATATGGCAGCAGTATACCTCAAACGCTTTTCAACTATAAATGGCCAATATTTTTCCGCAAAAAATTAAACTTTTTGCCTTTTTTTGTGTTAGCACAAACAAACTTTTCCCTTGATTTAATAAAAGCCAATGTTGGACCTATCGCGATATTCCGGGGAGTGAACATTTGTGAATAATGCAGGGCGATAAGACCAAAATACGGCCCTAGTAAATTTAGACATTCTCCTATTCTCTCCCACAATCCCTCCCTTCTCGTCCCTCTTTGACCCCCCTTCCACACAAAAAAATGAGGTGAACTTTCCACCTAAATCAGCAAGCCTCATTTTTTCATTTTACTTTTTTTTTTTTTTTTTTTTTTTGGAGAGAGAAAAAAGGAAAATATAATTACTTTAACAGACACTTCGATTAAGTAACTTTGAAGGGAGAATATTTGAAGCTTGTTGGTAGCACGTCGAAGTCCTTGGCAGCTTACTGGAGTGTGCCACCCTGTTGAAGTTCTTGGCAGCTTGCTGGAGTGTGCCACACGTTCAAGTCTTTGACAGCTTGCTGGAGTGTGTCACCCTGTTGAAGTCCTTGACAGCTTGCTGGAGTGTGCCACCCTGATGAAGTCCTTGACAGCTTGCTGGAGTGTGATACTCAGTAAGTTCTCTCTGAATACCAAGTCACCGCGTGGACCAAACTTTTTGCAACACACTTGCTGGCAGCGTCTTGACCGCTTACTTTGCATATCCTACACCTTTGCCTTGTTTATACTGCACTTTACCCCCTAACATAATTCGTGCCTCGAACAATCCACCTTCGCATCGTTCATAGTACACCTGTCGCGTGTACGTTGCACGTTTGCATCGTGGTGTATACAGTACCTTTGCTTAGTGTAAACAGAACATCTGATTAACGTATTTTGCATCTTGGCCTAGTGTATAGTACATCACAGACTGGTATATCATACACCTTTAACTCGTGTATACCGCATTTGCACTCACCTATTTGTGGTTGCAGGGGTCGAGTGTGTATAGCCCGGATCGTGTATACAGTGCCTCCTTGCATTTTATACATGGCATCTGTGCCTCGTGTTTACTGAAATGTATATCGTGTGTTTTGGTTACTGTTCTAATATTTCAGTATACATCATATATACCTTTGCTTACCTGTCTCCTTCCTGTACCACCGAGTCCCTTTGCTCGCACTACCTGTTAACCACCCGTTGATGGATCCGAGGGAAATCATTGCCCCCCGTGACTCTGCTGGCCTGATCAAATAGGCTACTGGCGCTAGCATAACTAACAGCTAAGAGGCCAGTCCTGTCACTAATCCGTCACTACCATATCATTCTAGTCACAATGATCGCTCAACACGAATTAGCTCTGTGCACACCTCTAAACTTGCATTGTGGTAACGCTCTGCGTAGAGTTTTACAAAATTAATTGATTTGATAAAGCTGTACAAAGAGCAAAAACACTATCCTAATAAAAGGTTACTCTGCATCTGTGTTATGTCTTCATTACTATTGGCACTACACCTCTGTGTCCTGAGTTAGAACATTTCAAAGAATAAAATCAGAAGAGTTGAATCTTATTGTGGCTAGCTGACTCAGTGGCTAATGCGACGGTCTGGAGTTTTGAGATTCTCATCGCGGGTTCTATCCCCGTCCGTGGTATGGTTTGTTTACAATCGCGTCATTAAGATTTCGTGAGTCAGAAGAGTTGAAACCACGGTTATCTAATCCCTTTAAATATATCTTGAATTTAGAAGACAGATTAAAATGCAGGAGTGAGAACTTTTGGGAAACAGACACATGCGGGCAAGTGTAAATGTGAGCAGAAGTTTGTAAGATACACCTGCCATTTTATATAGAATTATTAGAGAGAAAAAAAAAGTTCACCAATACTGCCTAAGTGCAAAACATTTACCAGGCTTCTGCTGTACTTTCACACACACACTCACACGACAGTAGGGTAGAACCTCCCTGAAGGGCTGCTATTTACCATTTTACTATATATGTTCCTCACACACAAGACAGGAGGGCAGCACCTCCCTGGATGGGTGGTCTACCAACCTAATATTTGTATCTTTCTATGAAAAGACCTGAATGAATCTTATCCGATTGCAGTTTTTAGTTATTCATATTCTATCAAAGCAACTGGAATTTTGTCACCATTAAAAATCACGTTTTTCAGCGATCCAGTGGGAAACCATGCTGATATCTGATGACAGTTTTTTATGTATTCTATTAAGGCAACTTGCATGCTAATTCTGGAAGTACCGGCAAAAGATGACACGAAGCTGTGTATGAGATTTTGCATGTGTGTTATGAGACTGTGAAAGAGTAAAGGGCAGAATGATTATCGTTGTGGACACGAGTGCTTTTGCTATAATTATTTTTTGAGTTACAATCACTGCTTGTGATATGTTCGACAGAAATTTAGATATTCACTTCCCTACCTGATCTATTATTCCTGTCAGCTTCATGGTATCACTCATTACATAACATTTGGTAAATACCTTTGCAAAATCCGTATGTAAATCATCTTTAATTTCCTTCCAATACCTCTACGATGCTGTTAAAGTGATGCCAGAGAGGAAGAGAGAGGCATGATCTTCCTGCTCTAAAGCCGTGTTGACATGAGTTGTGAAGAGCGCTCCCTTCCATAAAACTTAATTAACTGCACCTCACCTCAAACACTTGTGGGTGATGCTAGTGTAACCAGCTTGAAAGTTTTTGCCACTGCTCTACTGTCTTCTTCCTTTAAGAAGGATGCAAGGCACACGAAATAATAACCAAGTTATGTATAAACAATCGGTTTACGTATGGCGGCGTAGGAAGACATCGAAGTTTCTTCAATAGTTGGAAACCACAAGTTCGTTAAGGTGTAGGGCGGACTGGGATCTGCAGGTCCAGTGAGGTCAATAAGTTAAGTGAGATCAAGTTGAGGTCAACAAGAGAAAGGTTGTAAAGAGTTGGCGCTGCAAAGACAAGGGGCATAGGAAAATCCTGGAGGGACTGGTCCCCAAACCAGCACTCCGAACTCAATCCATGTGAAAACATGAGACTTGACAGACGGTGCAAAGTACCTTCAATAAAAAAGAGGGGCGCGACGAGTAAACTAAAAGAGAATTCGATAAACATTAGAGGTCCCCGACTCTTCAAGGTCTTCCCTTGTACATAAGGGAAATTAACAACAAATCTCTGGCTGTTTTCAAGAAGGAACTTGACAAGTTCCTTAAATCAGTTCCTGACCTTGCGGGCTGTGGTTCATACGCTGGACCGCGTGCGGCCAGTAATAACAGCCTGATTTATCAGGTCTTGATCCACCAGGAGGCCTAGTCTGGGACCGGGTCGCGAGGGGGTTTTACCCCCTCCCCCGAAAACATCCTTCGGGCATCCTTCAGGAAAGAGTAAACATACAGAAACTAAAGATTTATATGAACAACTGGAACGTAAGGAAATATTTCGTTAGTTTCAGGGTGATGGAGGAATGCCTATGAGTTGCATGAGGAGGCAAACTCCATACACGGCTTCAGGAACAGG
>NC_091339.1:24404932-24417432 GCF_038502225.1 Cherax quadricarinatus
TTCTGACATCTTTATCTTCATTAGCAAGATACACTCCTACCTTGACTACAAAATTAATATATATCCATAATATTTCTGATATCTTTATGTTCATTAACAAGACACAATCGTACATTGCCTACGTTAGTGTGCATTATTATAATGGGGAAGCGTTAAACCCGTAAGGATCATGCAACGCCTGGGAAAAGGGAAATACAGTGGACCCCCGCATAACGATCACCTCCGAATGCGACCAATTATGTAAGTGTATTTATGTAAGCGCGTTTGTACGTGTATGTTTGGGGGTCTGAAATGGACTAATCTACTTCACAATATTCCTTATGGGAACAAATTCGGTCAGTACTGGCACCTGAACATACTTCTGGAGTGAAAAAATATCGTTAACCGAGGGTCCACTGTAATCAGATCTAACTCTAAGAGAAACGTAGCTCTAACTCCTTCAAGCAACAGAATTTCACGAACATCAAAATACTACTCTCACTCTCGAAGGGACTCAGTGATGTCACCCAAGTTCCTCTCACTCTCGAAGGGACTCAGTGATGTCACCCAAGTTCCTCTTACCCTCGAAGGGACTCAGTGATGTCACCCAAGTTCCTCTTACTCTCGAAGGGACTCAGTGATGTCACCCAAGTTCCTCTTACCCTCGAAGGGACTCAGTGATGTCACCCAAGTTCCTCTTACCCTCGAAGGGACTCAGTGATGTCACCCAAGTTCCTCTCACTCTCGAAGGGACTCAGTGATGTCACCCAAGTTCCTCTCACTCTCGAAGGGACTCAGTGATGTCACCCAAGTTCCTCTCACTCTCGAAGGGACTCAGTGATGTCACCCAAGTTCCTCTCACTCTCGAAGGGACTCAGTGATGTCACCCAAGTTCCTCTCACTCTCGAAGGGACTCAGTGATGTCACCCAAGTTCCTCTCACTCTCGAAGGGACTCAGTGATGTCACCCAAGTTCCTCTCACTCTCGAAGGGACTCAGTGATGTCACCCAAGTTCCTCTCACTCTCGAAGGGACTCAGTGATGTCACCCAAGTTCCTCTTACCCTCGAAGGGACTCAGTGATGTCACCCAAGTTCCTCTTACTCTCGAAGGGACTCAGTGATGTCACCCAAGTTCCTCTTACCCTCGAAGGGACTCAGTGATGTCACCCAAGTTCCTCTTACCCTCGAAGGGACTCAGTGATGTCACCCAAGTTCCTCTCACTCTCGAAGGGACTCAGTGATGTCACCCAAGTTCCTCTCACTCTCGAAGGGACTCAGTGATGTCACCCAAGTTCCTCTCACTCTCGAAGGGACTCAGTGATGTCACCCAAGTTCCTCTCACTCTCGAAGGGACTCAGTGATGTCACCCAAGTTCCTCTCACTCTCGAAGGGACTCAGTGATGTCACCCAAGTTCCTCTCACTCTCGAAGGGACTCAGTGATGTCACCCAAGTTCCTCTCACTCTCGAAGGGACTCAGTGATGTCACCCAAGTTCCTCTTACCCTCGAAGGGACTCAGTGATGTCACCCAAGTTCCTCTTACTCTCGAAGGGACTCAGTGATGTCACCCAAGTTCCTCTTACCCTCGAAGGGACTCAGTGATGTCACCCAAGTTCCTCTTACCCTCGAAGGGACTCAGTGATGTCACCCAAGTTCCTCTCACTCTCGAAGGGACTCAGTGATGTCACCCAAGTTCCTCTTACCCTCGAAGGGACTCAGTGATGTGAGTGGATGTGGGTGGGTGTGAGTTAGACCTGATAGCTTGTGCTACCAGGTCGGTTGCCGTGTTCCTCCCTTAAGTCAATGTGACCTGACCTGACTAGGTTGGGTGCATTGGCTTAAGCCGGTAGGAGACTTGGACCTGCCTCGCATGGGCCAGTAGGCCTTCTGCAGTGTTCCTTCGTTCTTATGTTCTTATGTTCTTACTCTCGAAGGGACTCAGTGATGTCACCCAAGTTCCTCTTACTCTCGAAGGGACTTAGTGATGTCACCCAAGTTCCTCTTACCCACGAAGGGACTCAGTGATGTCACCCAAGTTCCTCTTACCCTCGAAGGGACTCAGTGATGTCACCCAAGTTCCTCTCACTCTCGAAGGGACTCAGTGATGTCACCCAAGTTCCTCTTACTCTCGAAGGGACTCAGTGATGTCACCCAAGTTCCTCTCACTCTCGAAGGGGCTCAGTGATGTCACCCAAGTTCCTCTCACCCTCGAAGGGACTAAGTAATGTCACCCAAGTTCCTCTCACTCTCGAAGGGACTCAGTGATGTCACCCAAGTTCCTCTCACCCTCGAAGGGACTAAGTGATGTCACCCAAGTTCCTCTCACTCTCGAAGGGACTCAGTGATGTCATCCAAGTTCCTCTCATTCTCGAAGGGACTCAGTGATGTCACCCAAGTTCCTCTCACCCTCGAAGGGACTCAGTGATGTCTCCCAAGTTCCTCTTACCCTCGAAGGGACTCAGTGATGTCACCCAAGTTCCTCTTACTCTCGAAGGGACTCAGTGATGTCATCCAAGTTCCTCTCACTCTCGAAGGGACTCAGTGATGTCACCCAAGTTCCTCTTACTCTCGAAGGGACTCAGTGGTCACCCAAGTTCCTCTTACCCTCGAAGGGATTCAGTGGTCACCCAAGTTCCTCTTACCCTCGAAGGGATTCAGTTATGTCACCCAAGTTCCTCTCACTCTCGAAGGGACTCAGTGATGTCACCCAAGTTCCTCTTACCGTGGAAGGGACTCAGTGATGTCACCCAAGTTCCTCTTACTCTCGAAGGGACTCAGTGATGTCACCCAAGTTCCTCTCACTCTCGAAGGGACTCAGTGATGTCACCCAAGTTCCTCTCACTCTCGAAGGGACTCAGTGATGTCACCCAAGTTCCTCTCACTCTCGAAGGGACTCAGTGATGTCACCCAAGTTCCTCTCACTCTCGAAGGGACTCAATGATGTCACCCAAGTTCCTCTCACTCTCGAAGGGACTCAGTGATGACACTCAAGTTCCTCTCACTCTCGAAGGGACTCAGTGATGTCACCCAAGTTCCTCTCACTCTCGAAGGGACTCAGTGATGTCACCCAAATTCCTCTCACTCTCGAAGGGACTCAGTGATGTCACCCAAGTTCCTCTCACCCTCGAAGGGACTCAGTGATGTCACCCAAGTTCCTCTCACCCTAGAAGGGACTCAGTGATGTCGCCCAAGTTCCTCTTACCCTCGAAGGGACTCAGTGATGTCGCCCAAGTTCCTCTCACCCTCGAAGGGACTCAGTGATGTCACCCAAGTGCCTCTCACCCTAGAAGGGGCTCAGTAATGTCACCCAAGTTCCTCTCACCCTCGAAGGGACTCAGTGATGTCGCCCAAGTTCCTCTTACCCTCGAAGGGACTCAGTGATGTCACCCAAGTTCCTCTTACAATCGAAGGGACTCAGTGATGTCACCCAAGTTCCTCTTACCCTCGAAGGGACTCAGTGATGTCACCCAAGTTCTTCTAAATCCCAATGTAATTTTTAAAACGCATTTGATTTTAAAGAAGGTTCAAAAACATTGGTTTTTAGGTGTGGTAGAGGAAATAAACGGCTCCTGGGAGAAACATTTAAATGTTTCCTTAGGGTACGTTTATTCTATCTGAAACAACTGTGGTTTCTCAATCAGTACTACAGGTGGTGCTTCCATACTATATATATATATATATATATATATATATATATATATATATATATATATATATATATATATATATATATATATATATATATATATATATATATATAGGCAGGACAAGCCACGGGGAGGGGGGAGTGGCTTGTCCTGTATAGTTAAGATCGCCAGTCTGCGAGTGTTTGCCTATATATATATATATATATATATATATATATATATATATATATATATATATTCTGGAGAGGATCACTGCAGGAGGTCGAAATACGAGTCTCTGTCTCCATGTGGGTTATTATTGAGCATACATATAATGTACAAGGCGTCCGAGTGCATTTCCATGCTATCAGAATTTCTTATTTAACCTTCAAGGAGAGTGTCTTGAAGGCTAAGAGTTCTTTGTCCAGAAGATCTGAGCCACCCTAGACATTCAAACTCTTATTCTCTTCCATTTCCAAGGTACTGTACGACCCCAACGGATTTAACGCTTCCCTACAAGTAACATTATATTTCACGTTTCTCCTAATAATTTTACATTGCTTGAAAGTAATTTCTTAGGATATTTTACCAAATATTATCAAGAAGGAATAACTCCAAGACGACATATTTATAATTATTGAGTACAGTGTGGTTATTAAACCAGGATAATTCAACCAAGCGAATTAGTTTGGCATATTTCCACTTGGCTTCTCACAAAGGAAGTTACTCACAACCACCAGCTAGCTTCTAGGCACCATTTACTACTCCTCATATGCTACTTGTAGTGGGATACCAGAGAAACCACTGTCACCAAAACTACAACTTAGGGGAATAATATGATGGTTGACCTTCCCTGTGGGAAATTACAAAAGAAAAAAAAAACTAACTAAAAAATGGAGGTCTCAATTACATATGAAATTTTCAACTTTATTAAGCGTATAACAAAATGAATAAATTCGAACCTAAGTGAGATAAAAAAAATTACAAAGCTAGTTAATAAAAAACACAACATAGTCGTCAATCCCGAGGAGTTATAAGCAATGTCCAACACTGATGAGTCTGTCTCTTTCTGCAAAATGAATTAATATTATTATTATTATTATATTTAGGAGGGGAGCGCTAAATTCGTAGAGGTCGTACTGCGCCCGGGAAATGGGAGGCATTCAGATTCGATCTCTGCCAAATGAAATGTCTTGTTTCTTTCTCGTGGGATTCTTAACGAGAACTGACGGATGGCAGAAGGCTTTACTCCGGCACTGTGTGGCTAAGTTGATTTGTACTACACCGTTAGTCATTTCCGCATTCCCTAGAGTTCGACGGTGCAATTACCATAACTTTGAGGGTCTATATCCACAATTAACTGCTTAGAATCACTCGTCCTCCCAGCTGACCAAGCCAGAGAAATAAGAACCGAAAACAACATACTACGTTACTTACATTTATTGTTGACACATTGACAGCTACAATATCAGAAGGTACGATTACACTGGAGCTTTCAAACCATATCACGAGCGAGGATAGAACCCGCGATCACAGTCTCAAAACTCCAGACCGTCGTGTTAGCCACTGGACCAGCTGGTCCAGTGGCTAACGCGACGGTCTGGAGTTTTGAGACTCTCTGATCGCGGGTTCTATCCCCGCCCGTGGTAAGGGTTGTTTGCAATCGTGTCATTACGATTTCGTGAGTCACACTGGAGCTTTCTTATCCAGAGAAATGACAGTAATCTCTATCTTCATAAAATAATGAGAATGATTAAGAATCATAAGACAACATAGATGTTTACCTGGACTGAACGTGGCAGCTGTTTCTCACGCCTCACTACTAAAGAAAAAATGAAAAAAAGGGGGGGAGGGAATGAAATTCTAATGAGTAGAGGAACCAGAAGTTTGATGGCAGTACCTAGAAAAGCAGAGACTCACCTCATCAACAGATGGAGCTCCTTGTGGTCCCTCACAGAGAAGGATGAAAACCTCACAGTAAATTCACCAGTCACACACAAGATTAGCCTGTAACTTTCCTCCTGTCCTTTATTTCCCTTTACAACCCTTTCCCCGCTACCCATAAGAATTAATGCCTCGCGAGGCAAGCGGAAATAATCTAACCTGTCTGTCAATCTACGCAATTTCCAAGAGAGAACGGGAGGTCACGTGAACAAAGGAATATCCCTGAATTGCCTCATTCCGTCTTATGATTCCTGGGCTAAGTTTGGAACGAGCAATGCGGGAGCCACACGCCTCAGTCTCCTCCTCCCAGACCACAAGAATTCTGCCATTTTGAAATGAGGTTCGTCTGTTTGTTGCGTTAATCAGGTTAGTGAATTAATGTAGGTTGGTCGTGAGGTAGGTAAGAGCAAAAGAAGGCAGCGGGGAATTGATAAAGGCGGAATGTGGGGAGGTGGGGATGAGAATAGGTTTATAAGGGAGGAGAAATGGAGCAGGAGAGAGGTGAAGGAGGAAAGGGAGGTGAAGAAGAAAGGGGAGGTGAAGGAAGAAGAGAGATGAGAGAGGAATGGGATAATTGAAAGAGGAACGGAAGAAAGGATAAAAGTAGATCAAAACAGTATACTGCTGATAAAACTGAAGAATATACAAATGTTGCAAAACAAGCTTTTACTGGGACGACGTTTTGCTCTGACTTGATAAAGCTCTACAAAGAGTGAAACAGCGTCCCTATGAAAGCTTGTCCTTCAAGGCTGGAACTGAAAGAAAAGAGAAAGAAACTGAAGATGAATAGAAAAGATAAAGTAAAGGTGAGGTAAAACGTAAAAAAAAAAAATATTAGAGACGTGAGAGAAAGATGGAAGGGGCGAAAGACCATTAAGAAATTAGGATTAAATATGCGGAAAGAAATTAGAAAAAGAAAGAGCCGAAGAAAGCAATGAGAGGGAGCAGATGAGGAAGACAATATAGATGATAAAAACTCAGGAAGAGAAAGCCATGATAAACGACAAAGAGACAGGAAGAAAGTAGAAAACACAGAGGAAAAATAGAAGAAAAACAAAGCCAATGTAAGCTACACAGAGACAGGAAGAAGTAAAATAACGGCTTGACAAATCTCCTGGAGAGCGAAACGTTGCTAAAATTAAACGTCACATTAGTTGCACTTGTGTCCGTTTACCTAACAGGAAAAATAAAGCCATGGTAGACAACATAAAGACAGGAAGAAGGAAGACAAAGCCACAGGAAAAGAAGAAGACAAGAAGAAATACCACAGAAGCAGAAGAGCAGACAGACCATCTGGCAGGTGATGCCTTGCAGCAATTCAGCAGATACCAGCAGTTATGGCGCCCTGGACGAGACCAACATATTATGACGGTACACACACACACACACACACACACACACACACACACACACACACACACACACCACAAACACAACACACACACACATAACACACACACACACACGCAACACACACACACACACACACCACAAACACAACACACACACACACATAACACACACACACACACGCAACACACACACACACACACACACACACACACACACACACACACACACACACACACACACACACACACACACACACAGAGTAGTCAGTAAGTGGAATAGTTTGGGAAGCGATGTAGTGGAGGCAGGATCCATACATAGCTTTAAGCAGAGGTATGATAAAGCTCACGGCTCAGGGAGAGTGACCTAGTAGCGATCAGTGAAGAGGCGGGGCCAGGAGCTCGGACTCGACCCCCGCAACCTCAACTAGGTGAGTACACACATTGCCACTCACACATACACTCCCCCCCTCCCCCACCGACATCTCACTCCTTCACCTGATTCCTCCCCTCCCTCTTTCACCTCCCCCTCCCCACCTCTCCCTCCTTCCCCCTCTCCCTCTCTCACTCACCCACTTGCTTTACTCTCCTTCCCACTCCCCCTCCCCACTACTCTCCCACATAGCCACAGTTCCTCCTCTACCTCCCCCCCCCACACTCTGACAAACACAATACTAACCTAACATACAGAATTACAGAGGTTTCCCACTCTGAGGCAATCAGGATAAAACAAAAATGAGTTGCCAGAGAGCAACAAGGGACAGGAGGAGGAAGCTGCAAAGGAAGATTGGGCAGCAGAGCTCACAAAAAGGGAACATGAATGGGAAAAGAAACTAGAAGAACTTAGCATGAAAATGGAAGAGAGGATAGACATGCAAAGCAGGAAGTGGGAGGTGCAAGTCAAAGCAGCAGAGGCCAGGATACAGAGTTTAGAAGACGACCTGAAAAATCTGAAACAGCCTAAAGAACTAAAGAACATTTTGGGATTGACAACAGAGACTGCTACCTCAGTCACAAATAAGGGGACTGTAGGGAAAGAAGGAGCAAAACTGCATGTAGAAGCTCAATCAGTGGAGACTGTAGTAAATGAAAGAGCTAAGCTATATGTGGAGGCCCTAACAGACCACAGCAGAGCCCAGGGAAAGCCGAGAAGGGAAAATGACAGGCCACTGAGCCCAAGTACATTAGCTAGTGAAACTGAAGAAAGGAAAGCTGCAATGGAGGAAATCAAATTGAATGAGGGGATACACAGGGATATGCAGTGGGAGAATGAAAGGGTGAGGTCAGTCTTTGTGTATGGGCTCCAGGAAGTTGAAGGGGAAACATATGAAGCAAGAAAACAAGGGGAAAAAAAGCAATTGAAAGCATCATGAAGGCAATAGGAGAAGACGACATGACCCAGCTGGAAAATTTTCGGAGAATAGGGGGGTTTGTAAAAAAAAGAACCCGGCCAGTGAAAGTGACCTTCAAGGCAGAATCGGCTCGGAACAGGATCCTGCAGGAGAAAGCACGATTAAGGGACATGCCGGCATACAGGAAGGTGTATCTCGACCGCGACAGAACACAAGCAGAAAGGCAGAAACAGAGAGAGATGGTACAAAGGCGAAAAGAGGGGATGGAGAAAACAGACAGGAGATCCCAGACACAGGAAGATCAAATACAGCCTCCCTCACAACTTCCTATAGAAGCCTCCCAACCAGGTCAACCCCAGTGCAACCAAACACTCTAAACCAAAACACCCATGCCACATCCAATGCCCCCACCCACTGCATTACAAACTCCACCCCCACAGCAACCACCCATAGCTCCTTATCAGGTCTCCCACTTCCCCAACCCCAATACACCTCCCAGACCACAATCTTAGAAAAGAAGTTGAAGGTGTGGTATACAAATGCAGATGGAATAACAAATAAGTATGAGGAGTGGCACGAAAGAATCAAGGAGACATCCCCAGACATAATAGCACTCACAGAAACAAAACTCACCAGAATAATAACAGATTCAATCTTTCCATCCGGATATCAAATCTTCAGGAAAGACAGAGGGAGGAGAGGGGGAGGAGGAGTTGCACTGCTCATTAAAAACCAGTGGGGGTTTGACAAAATGGAAGGAATGGATGGCACGGGCGAAAGGGACTACTTAGTAGGAACAATCCAGTCTGAGGGACATAAGGTGATAATTGCAGTATTGTACAACCCACCACAGAACTGCAGGAGGCCAAGAGAAGAATACGATGAGAGCAACAGAGCAATGGTCGACACACTAGCTGAGGTAGCCAGGAGAGCACACATGGGGGGAGCAAAGTTACTAGTTATGGGTGATTTCAATCACAAGGAGATTGACTGGGAAAACCTGGAGCCCCATGGGGGTCCCAAAACATGGAGAGCCAAGATGATGGATGTGGTACTGGAAAATCTCATGCATCAACATGTTAGAGACACTACCAGAGAGAGAGGAGAGGATGAACCAGCAAGACTGGACCTTGTATTCACCTTGAATAGTTCTGACATCGAGGATATCATGTATGAAAGGCCCCTGGGAGCTAGTGATCATGTGGTTCTGTGCTTCGACTACATAGTTGAGCTCCAAGTGGAGAGAGTAGCAGGAATAGGGTGGGAAAAACCAAACTACAAAAGGGGGAACTACTCAGGCTTGAGGAACTTCTTTCAAGACATTCAGTGGGAGAGGGAACTGACAGGAAAACCAGTACAAGAAATGATGGACTATGTGGCAACAAAATGCAAGGAGGCAGAGGAGAGGTTTGTTCCCAAGGAAAACAGAAATAATGGGAAGAACAGAACGAGTCCTTGGTTCACCCAAAGGTGTAGGGAGGCAAAAACTAGGTGTACTAGAGAATGGAAAAGGCACAGAAGACAGAGAACTCAGGAAAATAAAGAGATTAGCCGAAGAGCCAGAAACGAATATGCACAGATAAGAAGGGAGGCTCAGCGGCAATATGAAAATGACATAGCATCGAAAGTCAAGACTGACCCAAAGCTGTTGTACAGTCACATCAGGAGGAAAACAACAGTCAAGGACCAGGTAATCAGACTGAGGAAGGGTGATGGGGAATTCACAAGAAACGACCGGGAGGTATGTCAGGAGCTCAACACAAGATTTAAAGAAGTATTTACAGTGGAAACCAGTAGGACTCCAGGAAATTAGAGCAGGGGGGTGCACCAGCAAGTGCTGGATGAGGTACATATAACCAAGGAGGAGGTGAAGAAGCTGCTATGCGAACTTGACACCTCAAAGGCGGTGGGACCAGACAACATCTCTCCGTGGGTCCTTAAAGAGGGAGCAGAGACATTGTGTGTACCATTAACAAAGATCTTCAACACATCATCTGAAGCTGGGCAACTCCCCGAGGTATGGAAGATGGCAAATGTAGTCCCAATTTTTAAAAAGGGAGACAGACATGAGGCACTAAACTACAGACCTGTATCACTAACGTGTATAGTATGCAAGGTCATGGAGAAGATCATCAAGAGGAGAGTGGTGGAGCACCTGGAAAGAAACAAGTGTATAATTGACAACCAGCATGGTTTCAGGGAGGGAAAATCCTGTGTCACAAACCTATTAGAGTTTTATGACAAGGTGACAGAAGTAAGACAAGAGAGAGAGGGGTGGATCGACTGCATTTTTTTTGGACTGCAAGAAGGCCTTCGACACAGTTCCTCACACGAGGTTACTGCAAAAGCTAGAGGATCAGGCACACATGACAGGAAAGGCACTGCAATGGATAAGAGAATATCTTACAGGGAGGCAACAACGAGTCATGGTACGTGACGAGGTGTCAAAGTGGGCGCCTGTGACAAGCGGGGTTCCACAGGGGTCAGTCCTAGGACCTGTGCTGTTCTTGGTATATGTGAATGACATAACGGAAGGGATAGACTCAGAAGTGTCCTTGTTTGCGGACGATGTGAAGTTAATGAGAAGAATGAAATCGGATGAGGATCAGGCAGGACTACAAAGAGACCTGGACAGGCTACAAGCCTGGTCCAGCAACTGGCTCCTTGAGTTTAAACCCGCCAAATGCAAAGTCATGAAGATTGGGGAAGGGCAAAGAAGACCGCAGACACAATATAGTTTAGATGGCCAAAGTCTGCAAACCTCACTCAAGGAAAAAGATCTGGGGGTGAGTATAACACCGAGCATATCTCCTGAGGCGCACATCAATCAGATAATTGCTGCAGCATACGGGCGCCTGTCAAACCTACGGATAGCGTTCCGATACCTCAGTAAGGAGTCGTTCAAGACTCTGTATACCATTTACGTCAGGCCCATACTGGAGTATGCAGCACCAGTTTGGAATCCACACCTAGTCAAGCACGTCAAGAAATTAGAGAAAGTGCAAAGGTTTGCAAGAAGACTAGTCCCAGAGCTACGGGGATTGTCCTACGAAGAAAGGTTGAGTGAACCCGGCCTGACGACACTGGAGGATAGGAGGGTCATGTTGATAAATTAGACACATGTGCAACTCTTGGGTATCTTTATTGAGGAAACGTTTCGCCACACAGTGGCTTCATCAGTCCATACAAAGGAGAATCTTGAAGAATAGGAGGAGAATGAGGTAATCAGTCCCTCAACCTTGAGTCGATGTGGTCAGTCCATCAATCTTGAATAGAATACGGCATACGTGCTGAGAAGGAGCTTATAAACCGTTGGCAGGAGAGGTGAAGCAGTCAGAGGCAGTGTAACACTTATTCAATGTTGAAGTAGGTCGTGCCCAAGAATTAGGCAAGCGAAGAATTCCCAAGTATTAAGATCCCAAGAAGATGCAGTGTCTGACAGGTTTGTAGATGAATGTCAGACACTGCATCTTCTTGGGATCTTAATACTTGGGAATTCTTCGCTTGCCTAATTCTTGGGCACGACCTACTTCAACATTGAATAAGTGTTACACTGCCTCTGACTGCTTCACCTCTCCTGCCAACGGTTTATAAGCTCCTTCTCAGCACGTATGCCGTATTCTATTCAAGATTGATGGACTGACCACATCGACTCAAGGTTGAGGGACTGATTACCTCATTCTCCTCCTATTCTTTAAGATTCTCCTTTGTATGGACTGATGAAGCCACTGTGTGGCGAAACGTTTCCTCAATAAAGATACCCAAGAGTTGCACATGTGTCTAATTTATCAACATGTCGGTTCTCTGAACCATTCATCTACAAATAGGAGGGTCAGGGGAGACATGATAACGACATATAAAATACTGCACGGAATAGACGAGGTGGACAAAGACAGGATGTTCCAGAGATGGGACACAGACACAAGAGGTCACAATTGGAAGTTGAAGACTCAGATGAATCAAAGGGATGTTAGGAAGTATTTCTTCAGTCATAGAGTAGTCAAGCCGTGGAATAGCCTAGAAAGTGAAGTAGTGGAGGCGGGAACCATACATAGTTTTAAGGCGAGGTATGATAAAGCTCATGGAGCAGGGAGAGAGAGGACCTAGTAGCAATCAGTGAAGAAGCGGGGCCAGGAGCTATGAATCGACCCCTGCAACCACAAATAGGTGAGTACAAATAGGTGAGTACACACACACACACACACACACACACACACACACACACACTACCAGAAGACAATTTTTAAACTG
>NC_091339.1:24422432-24444932 GCF_038502225.1 Cherax quadricarinatus
TGCTCAGCTCATACTAGTAGTACCAGTATCCTTCTCAACTAACACTGGTAGCACCAGTAACGCATCAGCTCACACCAGCAGCACCGGTAACACATGCAGCTCACCCTTACAACACGAGCAACAAGCTCAGCTCAAACAGCAAGTCGAAAAGATTCATCAACGTTCAAGAGAGTAGGAAGGACGAAAAAATCGGGTCACCAGGGTAGATGGAGGAGGATGAGACCACCAGGTCACCAGGGAAGAATGAAGAGGATGAGAGCATCAGATCACCAAGGATGGATGAAGGAGACCCAGACTACCAGGTCACCAGGGGTGGATGGAGGAGGATGAGGTCAACAGAAAGCAATTACATGTCAAATGAGACTAGGCCAAAAAAATGTGCCGTCGGTAAACATCAGGGTGAGGGAGGGGGTAGGGGAGACGGGGTCTGAGGGAAGAGGTAGAGGAGAGGGTAAGGGAGGGAAGAGAGGTAAAGAGAGGTGGGTCACATCAGGTCATCAAGACGCAGCTGCTCCGGATGCCAAATGGATCCTCTCTCTTCAAGAGTCAAAGTTGGAAAAAGTTAAAATGGAAGGTTTACGATGTCGCTTTGTCGTTTGAGCCACACCATGCAATATGCCAGACTCAGGGACCACCTCTTGGAGAAAAAAAAAATATCAAGGGAATATTTAGGAGAGCAGAGCCACTCTAAATGAAGGAAGAACCAGGTGAGCACAACGTGGTAGCGTGTCCATCTCACATTTAGGAGATGGAGGATGGAGCCTCCACCTTTCCTTGTGTTGAACGATCCACACGGGTTTAGTGTTAGCAGAATGAGCTGAGCAGTTGCAAATTAAACTGCGTAAGAATAAAATGTCCCATGGAAAAAATATGTGTTATATAAAGTTAGGCAAGGAACATGTAATCTTATTGGTCGTGTAAGATGTTTTCAAAGTGTGTGTTGTCTCACACAAGTGAAGTCTTGTGCCCATGGTTGTGATATCTTGACACTGTCTCTCCAGTATCATGAGGAATGGAAGAACAGAGAGATAGACACAGGTGTCACAAAGAGATAGACACAGGTGTCCTGTGTCTATCTCTTTGTGAAGATAGGAGTGTTGGCTGGTAATCCTTTACACTCTGGTACTGTCAAGGGACTGTGGGGAAATATTCCCATGGGAGCTGACCTTTAAATCATAAGTTATGGGGGGGGGGAGAGGCTTTTATAAACTCAGGGAAAGTTGCTGAGAGGAGTAAATCAAATGGTTATAATTATAACCACAAATTTTAAAGGGGTAAACCGGTAAGCGAGCGGAAGGCCTCGGTCAAATGACCACAAGCTCCAGCGCTGCAGGTCATCCATCATATGACTAAAACCCGTGTCAGGAAACACTTGTCCTGTTTCCTGACAAACCTTACCTAACTTAACCTAACCTAAGAGAGGACTTTGGGGAGAGCTCTTGCCCGGTGCAGAGTTCTGGCCGGGCGAGGAGATAGCCCAGTGATCTGTTCCAAGGACTCTATAATGTGAGGGAATACTTCATTTAGGCTCAGTTTATTGTATTCCCTTGTCTAAACTGTATCATCCCCAGATATCGTAGTAACAGATCCCTTTCTCTTTAACCAGGTATTTTGTTGTGATAAATATTAATTTACTGTAATTGAGCAAAATAATGTATTCGCTTTCCCCATCTCCTAATGGTTATTCTTAATAAGGTAAAAGTTAAGTGGGAGTAAAGTCTACAGTAATGAGTAGTGAGGTGAGATGGTGTCATACCTGGCGCATCTCATTACTCATTAAGTGTATATTGAGGGTAAGAAAGCTAATGTTCGTATCTATATCTACTAAAAGGATGAGAAACAGTAAAGACGCCAGAACCGTACCTAGGGGTACAGAATTTAACTTTACTAAGGCAAAATTTCTCATTGTTTACTAGTAATCTGTCTGTCCGTCAAAAAAAATTGAATATCGATTTGCCTATTTTTCCCGTTATACCAAGTGACCACATTGTATCTGCTATCACTTATTTGTCAAGAGGCTTTCACGAAATCCGTGAAGACTACATGTGCATCTTGATTTTCTTCTAAAGCCTCTGTAATCTTGCCGTAATGGTTCAGTAGCTGTGACGAGCATGATCTCGCTCTGAATCCTACTGATTATATCTTCAAAAATTCTTATATCGAAGCTCCATGTGTACAGAAGACGTGACGTGGGAGAAGGCCCGGATTGGCCCACATGATACCTGGTTTACACAATTTGTTAAAAATCACGGAAGTATGAAGCCTAAGTTTGCACTGACAAGCGTGAAGGGCATATGAATTAATCCTAACCCTGAATCCAGAGTGTGGCCGCGTATTGTGTAACATGTGATTTGTGGCAGCAGTGAGGTCGAGCATGATGAACAAATCCCTGTCCTGAATTACCAGTGTGGCAGCGTACTGTGTAGAATGCAAGTTGTGGCTACAATGAAGTCTACGAGGATAAGATAAGATAAGATTTCGTTCGGATTTTTAACCCCGGAGGGTTAGCCACCCAGGATAACCCAAGAAAGTCAGTGCGTCATCGAGGACTGTCTACCTTATTTCCATTGGGGTCCTCAATCTTGTCCCCCAGGATGCGACCCACACCAGTCGACTAACACCCAGGTACCTATTTGCTGCTAGGTGAACAGGACAACAGGTGTAAGGAAACGTGTCGAAATGTTTCCACCCGCCGGGAATCGAACCCGGGCCCTCCGTGGGTCGAACCCGGGCCCTCCGAATGAAGTAAAAATCCGGGTTCCACCCAAATATCGAGTTGTTTACAAATTTTTATTAAATCCAAAGTCGAGAAATCTTAATTTTCTTAACGATATCTTAGGCATTACACTTTCATTTACGCTGGAAACTACATATTTCTGGATTTCCCTGGCTGTCATTGCACCATTGATAACTATGCAGTCAGTTAAATACTTCAAGAAAAAAAATAAACTTTCCTGTTACCTATTAAGTTATGTTCATAGGGAAGCGCTTAACTTACTCAAGTCATGCAACGCATAGGAAGTGGGAGGTAATCAGGTCTGATTCATGGAAGGGGATAAGCAGACGAAGGATTGAGCCTCTAAAGGCACGCCTTGAGCTGACTAACCCACACGGGTTTAACGCTTCACGAAATACAATCTGCGCTCACGGTTGATAGTCACAGAAAGTCTGCAACATTATCTTATCTCTCCACCTCACGGATGCTGCAAAACAAATTACCATCTCAAGTCTTGACACCTTTGATCTCAAGTACTTCATCAAGAGTGTGTAAACAAACTAGTACCCTAAAGTCTGACTTTCTTAAACAATAACTATCATTTAAAACACGTAATCATTTGCCCATGCTTATCTCTCTCTCTCTTTCTCTTTCTGTGCCTGAGAGATATCTACTTCATGTTTATTGACACAAGGTTCGTACGAACGGTCGATGACTTGGGTAAAACATCTTGAGCGAGAAAAATGGTGCCGTTCTATTTACATTGAGCGGCTGTGTCCCCATCCCCCAATACCACCCTCTTTTCTTCCATCCATATATGTTCCCTCCTCCTAAACTCTCCCTCACCCTTCCCTATTTCATTTTTTTCCTTCCGTCTGAGCGCCTCTCACCCTTCGATACTATACCTCAATCTACCTATTTTACCTGTCTGTCTACTCATCCATCCCCCCCTCTCTGTCTCTCTCACTACTACTACCCTTCCATCGAAGTATTTCTTCACTCGCTTCCTCTAACCATGATCTCTTATCTTTCTTATAGGTTCTCCCTCTTCTAATCACCACCTCTCTCCTTCCTGGTCATCCCTTTTGTCTCTCTCCTCCCCTCACTCCTGGCATCATTCTCTCTCATCAGTCCTTCCCTCTTCCTTTCATGGCCTCTCCCCCTCATTTCATCTAATCGTCGTCTGTGCATTTACAGCATATGTTCGCGAATATATATATATTTTCAAAACAGGTGACAGGTCCTTAGCTTCGAACTATAGACCAATAAGCCTAACCTCCATAGTGGGAAAATTTATGGAATCAATAATTGCCGAGGCAGTTCGTAGCCACCTTGAAAAGCATAAATTAATCAACGAATCTCAGCATGGTTTTACAAAGGGGCGTTCCTGCCTTACGAATTTATTAACTTTTTTCACTAAGGTATTTGAGGAGGTAGATCATGGTAATGAATATGATATTGTGTATATGGACTTCAGTAAGGCTTTTGACAGGGTCCCACATCAGAGACTATTGAGGAAAATTAAAGCACATGGAATAGGAGGAGAAATTTTTTCCTGGATAGAGGCATGGTTGACAAATAGGCAGCAGAGAGTTTGCATAAATGGGGAGAAATCAGAGTGGGGAAGTGTCACGAGCGGTGTTCCACAGGGGTCAGTGTTGGGCCCCCTGCTGTTCACAATCTACATAAACGACATAGATGAGGGCATAAAGAGCGACATCGGCAAGTTTGCCGATGACACCAAAATAGGCCGTCGAATTCATTCTGACGAGGACATTCGAGCACTCCAGGAAGATTTGAATAGACTGATGCAGTGGTCGGAGAAGTGGCAGATGCAGTTTAATATAGACAAATGCAAAGTTCTAAATGTTGGACAGGACAATAACCATGCCACATATAAACTAAATAATGTAGATCTTAATATTACGGATTGCGAAAAAGATTTAGGAGTTCTGGTTAGCAGTAATCTGAAACCAAGACAACAGTGCATAAGTGTTCGCAATAAAGCTAATAGAATCCTTGGCTTCATATCAAGAAGCATAAATAATAGGAGTCCTCAGGTTGTTCTTCAACTCTATACATCCTTGGTTAGGCCTCATTTAGATTATGCTGCACAGTTCTGGTCACCTTATTACAGAATGGATATAAATTCTCTGGAAAATGTACAAAGGAGGATGACAAAGTTGATCCCATGTATCAGAAACCTTCCCTATGAGGATAGACTAAGGGCCCTGAATCTGCACTCTCTAGAAAGACGTAGAATTAGGGGGGATATGATTGAGGTGTATAAATGGAAGACAGGAATAAATAAAGGGGATGTAAATAGTGTGCTGAAAATATCTAGCCTAGACAGGACTCGCAGCAATGGTTTTAAGTTGGAAAAATTCAGATTCAGGAAGGATATAGGAAAGTACTGGTTTGGTAATAGAGTTGTGGATGAGTGGAACAAACTCCCAAGTACCGTTATAGAGGCCAGAACGTTGGGTAGCTTTAAAAATAGGTTGGATAAATACATGAGTGGATGTGGGTGGGTGTGAGTTAGACCTGATAGCTTGTGCTACCAGGTCGGTTGCCGTGTTCCTCCCTTAAGTCAATGTGACCTGACCTGACTAGGTTGGGTGCATTGGCTTAAGCCGGTAGGAGACTTGGACCTGCCTCGCATGGGCCAGTAGGCCTTCTGCAGTGTTCCTTCGTTCTTATGTTCTTATGTTCTTATATATATATATATATATATATATATATATATATATATATATATATATATATATATATATATATATATATATATATATATATATATATATACATATATATATATGCAATAAGATCACAGTAAACAGGTGATTTCAGAATATGCAAAACAACCACTCTGAAAGAATAGAGAAATTCCAAGCGCTTTCGTGACTACTCACATTATCAAGGTGTGAGTAGTCACGAAAGCGCTTGGAATTTCTCTATTCTTTCAGAGTGGTTGTTTTGCATATATATATATATATATATATATATATATATATATATATATATATATATATATATATATATATATATATATATATATATATATATATATATATATATATATATATATATATATATATATATATATATATATATATATATATATATATATATATATATATATATATATATATATATATATATATATATATATATATATATATATATATATATATATATATATATATATATATATATATAATCATAATCTACAATAATTATCTGTCTCCATCATCAGGAAACAATTCCCGATGACATATTTCAATACTAAGTAGTATGTGACCCATAGTTTTGTTGTTACCACTATGTAGCTATCATACCAGGTAAGGTAGCAGCACAGTGCTGATGTATCCAGTTTTGCTTAAATAAAAAAAAATCCGTCTCCACCTCTAGCTCTCCCTCCCTCTGACCATTTACCTCACCGCTTCTATAGTGCTTCCTCTCAGGCCTCGCTCTCACCACTTCCTCCCAATCTCACATCATTTCCCCCTCTTTCATGGCTCTCTTTCTCACCGCATCTTCCTACTTTTCGACCCCCCCCCCTTCACGATCCTCCTTCTTTCTCCCTTTCTCACATCGCCTCTTTCTCCCTCCCTGTTTCTCCTTGCTCCCTTTACCCTCTCTTGTTCTCGCCGCTTCTTCCTCCATGTGCACCCGTCTGTGCCTCTTCTCCCTCTTCACTGCCTCAGGGGCTGCTGTGCTCCCCTCCAGCACAAACTAAGCTGGTGTAGTCAGCATGGGCGCTCATCTATTGGGAAAAGTCTGGACCGGAAACCTACACGATCAGAAAGACGAATAGCGGGTGTGAAGGGAGGAAAGGGAGACACAAAGCTGCCACACGTCCTTAGGGGGGAGAAGGGATTATTATTCAATACAGGGAGAGAGAGAGAGAGAGAGAGAGAGAGAGAGAGAGAGAGAGAGAGAGAGAGAGAGAGAGAGAGAGAGAGAGAGAGAGAGAGAGAGAGAGAGAGAGAGAGAGAGAGAGAGAGAGAGGGAAAGAGAGGGAGAGAGAGAGTGTATGTATGTAGAGTACCAAGATACCACACCTGGCTCCACTTCGTGGACAGCGAGAAAACAGGGTCTATATCACAAGACGGGCAGTAAACAGCAATTACACTATGACTTTGCCCTTCTAAAGAACATCACTTCTGGTATTATTCATTCCTAAACTGACTCGAATATGGAACATGTTCGTACAGCCTAACAACGTCGATGAATTAAAGTCATTTTGACAACACTAAATCTTTGGCCCACAGCTGGCTCCAACTTCATCGTGTTTCCTATTTGTATGTTTCATAACAATAAAAAAGCTTCCAAATGAGGTGAGGTAGGTAACAGCTCTTCGTTTGTTAATAACGGTAAGAACTCTTTACCTAACCCTGTAAAAACCCATGTCATTTCTGACAAAGAGAATGGCTGAAATCCTTAAAACTCTACTTCTTAGAATGTAGAAGAGAAAGATAAATCATAATATACACAGGAAGATACTAGAGGGCTTGGTACCAAACCTGCACACCGAAATTACTACTTGTGAACACAAGAGGCTTGGCAGACGGTGCAGGATATCCCCAATGAAAACCGGGTGAGTGATGAATACACCGAGAGAACTCAAGTGTTAAGGAACCACGATTCAACACCCTTCTTTCATGCAAAAGAGGAATCACCAGGAAACTCCTCGCTGTCTTCAAGAGAGAACTTAACAGATTCCTCAAAACAGTTCCTGATCAGCCGGGTTGTGGTGCATACGTTGGACTTCGGGCAGTGGACACTAACAGGTTTATCGGGCCGCAGGGGCGGTGACTTCCGGAAGCGACTCTAGGTAAACTCCAGGTAAATGTTGCAATATTGTAGTTAAACAGATCCATCCGTAGCAAGATTACTAAACAAAAGCATTTTTATAAAAACATTATTTCATACAATATATATTTTTTTTAAAAAATAAACACTTATTTTTTTATAAGATTAACATATTCCTTTTGCCACTTCACCTGTGTGTGTGATCTATGACCGATTTCGTGGTCTTTTCTACCAAACCAGCCAGACCTCGGGCCATGATTTCTTGTTCACACCAGGAAAACTTCCTTAATGTACCAGACTGACGTCATACGTACTGAAAATCCTCTAGTCTCCAGGTGGTGGCAGGGAAAATATCAACACACTAGACTCCCGGTAATGCCTAGGACAACAAAAACATCAACATCAACAACAACAACAAACCACTCATCATCACACCAAGCTTCCCCGACCGTAACAACCGTGAAGGTAAACATTTACATAAACACTTGGTGGGGGAAGACAGAGCTATGTTTTGGGATCACGATCACATCGTCACACTGTCAGGAGATGCTGTCAGGTTTCTTCACACACTCACCCCCATCGTCGCAGCGCTAACAATCACATTGACTAAGTAGTGGGAACATCTTCAGAGCTGGGGAGGGAAACGGGCGTGTGTGGGCGGATATGGCACACACTTGATAAAGTGTCAAAAAATTTTAGGCGTGAATCCCACAGATGAAAGTAGAATTGGCTTGCTTGAAGTGAAAGAGTGGAAGAAAGGAGGAAGGGAAGAGAGGGAACGGAAAACACGTTGGCTGCAATAATCTTATTTGTACCACGCTTGAAAAATGGAGGGTGCTATCTCCGGCCCTGTGGATCACTGCGGCAGATGTGCAGAGTGGATCTGAGGTAGGAAGAGGGAAGGTGATAGGACGAGGGAAGAGGAGGAGGAGAGGGGTTGATGATAGATATGCGAACCAGCGTACCGCCAACAGCAACAGCCTGGTCGAACAGTAAAGAGAAAAGCCTGGTCCCAAGACGGGCTGCGACGTAACAAAAACTCTCGAAACCGGTTACATGTATATTAAAGATGGAAAGATAAGGTAAGGTTACGAGAGAATGTGTCATCAGATCGTAGTATGAAAATTACTGAGATGAAAAAATTACGTCTTAAAAGTATGCAGCAGGTCTACCTATACATGGAGGGTGTTCCGGGGGCAAACGCCCTCGCGGCCCGGTTGTAGACCAGGCCTTCCATTGGATCAGGGCCTCATCAACCAGGCTGTTATAGCTGGCCGCACGCAATCCCACATACGAACCACAACACGGCTGATCGGGCACTGACTTTAGGTATACTGAAGACAGCCAGGGGTCTATTGGTAATCCACCTTATGTATGATGGGAGGTTGTTAGACAGTCCAGTGCCCCAAACACTTACTGTGCTTTCTCTAAGTGCACTCATGGTACTCATCCTTTTCACTATTCTAGCATAAAGAGAACAAGTGACTTGAAAAGGAATCATCATTGGCTAGGCATCCCTCGTTTTGAAGGTTCTCATCATCCTAGCAGATGTGATAATGACATTATTGTGATCCTTGAAGGTGAGAACCTCTCATATTAATACTCTCAACTCCTTCATATTGGTTATTCTCTCTACTGTGTGGTTAGAATTTGTTCTATACTTTGTTCTAGCTATTATTTCCTCAAATTTTCCATAACAGAGGAACTGAAATTTGTCCTCTTTGAACACATCATATAATTTTCCGCGGCCCATTGAAAACTTGGTTCATATCCGCTTGGAGATCTGCCGTGTTCGCAACAGGATGACACTCTCATGCAGATTCTAGTAACGTCTGCAAAGGAAGACACCTCTATGTAAGATATGAGGATGGAACAGAGCTTTTCACAAGATCTAAGGATAATGCATGCCTCTTACATAATAATAATATTACACACGCACACACATTATGTATATATATAATTTTTGTGAAATTATTGCATACACAAATTTTCGGTTGCCTTATTCGGCAAGAAGAGCGTTCCTATTTAAGCCAAAATAGCAAGTTTTACCTATTCGGTACGGCATATATATATATATATATATATATATATATATATATATATATATATATATATATATATATATATATATATATATATATATATATATATATATATATATATATTTCCACAATGCCGGGTTTTGTAATAAGACTGGGAGTGTGTGGCTATAACGAGGTGGAAAGTAGTTTCACATTTCCAGAAGCACTTTTCACAATTCCAGGAGCAGGTTTCACAGTTCCAGGAGCACGTTTCACAGTTCCAGGAGTAGGTTTCACAATTCCAGGAGCAGGTTTCACAGTTCCAGGAGCACGTTTCACAGTTCCAGAAGCAGGTTTCAGAGTTCCAATAGCAAGTTTCACAGTTCCAGGAGTAGGTTTCACAATTCCAGGAGCAGGTTTCACAGTTCCAGGAGCAGGTTTCACAATTCCAGGAGCAGGTTTCACAGTTCCAGGAGCAGGTTTCACAGTTCCAGGAGCAGGTTTCACAATTCCAGGAGCAGGTTTCACAGTTCCAGGAGCAGGCTTCACAATTCCAGGAGCAGGTTTCACAGTTCCAGGAGCAGGTTTCACAATTCCAGGAGCAGGTTTCACAGTTCCAGGAGCAGGTTTCACAATTCCAGGAGCAGGTTTCACAGTTCCAGGAGCAGGTTTCACAATTCCAGGAGCAGGTTTCACAGTTCCAGGAGCAGGTTTCACAATTCCAGGAGCAGGTTTCACAGTTCCAGGAGTAGGTTTCTCAATTCCAGGAGCAGGTTTCACAGTTCCAGGAGCAGGTTTCACAATTCCAGGAGCAGGTTTCACAGTTCCAGGAGCAGGTTTCACAGCTCCAGGACCAGGTTTCACAATTCCAGGAGCAGGTTTCACAGTTCCAGGAGTAGGTTTCAATCTGGGACAGTGAGGAGGCAGTGATCCCACATGATCCTCCACCTCTTACCTTCATACTCTTGACCTCTGTTAACTCTCAGTCTCCTCTCCGCTTCGTTCATTTTCCCTCTTCCTGTCTTCCTCTTACCCTCCCTTGTTCGTCTTCTCTCTTACTCCTTTCTACTCTCCTCTCTATTTTCACCCCTTCCCTCATTTTTGCTTTTCTACTTCACTTAAATATTCTTCTTTACCGTCGATGCCACCATTACTGGTCGTTCCAAAGTTCCTTCGGTGTTTGCAATATGTATTGCATGCATGTGAAGCACTAAACCAGTGTGGGTCATTCAGTACAAGACATCGTAGTGGGTTCGAGTATAGTAAAGGAGTCCTTGAAGAATACATAGCAGCCATAAGTGTCCGGGGCCCAAGACTGTTCAACAGCCTCCCATCAAGCATTAGGGAAATTGCCAATAAACCCCTGGCTGCCTTCAAGAGAGAGCTGGACAGATACCTAAAGTCAGTGCCGGATCAGCCGGGCTGTGGCTCGTACGTTGGACTGCGTGCGGCCAGCAGTAACAGCCTAGTTGATCAGGCCCTGATCCATCGGGAGGCCTAGTCGTGGACCGGGCCGCGGGGGCGTTGATCCCCGGAATAACCTCCAGGTAGCTATGCTTGCGTTTATATAGGTATAGTCTCAAACTGGTCAACCGTCACTGACCTATGGGTGACTCGCTCAACTGTCCTTACTAACGGCCTCTTACACTGACATAACCCCCTCGGTATAGCATACCACTGACAGTATAGGCTCGATCCTCCATGCGGTAACTACGATACAGACACACTACTCACTGGGAAACGTTCAAAATTTCACTAATGGTTGCTGGTTTTGTGGGAGAATGGGATACCATTGGGACATATATTTTCCTTCTGAGACTGTGATTTACCTGTAACATGCCAAATCAACCAGGCTATGATGGATATGTGGGCCAGCGGGCTGCCAGCAGCAACAGCCTAGTTGACTAGGCAAGTACGAAACAATATGGTATAAACCTTGGTAACAGATACCTGGAGGTTATTCCGGGGATCAACGCCACCGCGGCCCGGTCCATGACCAGGCCTCCCGATGGATCAGGGCCTAATCAACTAGGCTGTTACTGCTGGCCGCACGCAGTCCAACGTACGAGCCACAGCCCGGCTGATCCGGCACTGACTTTAGGTATCTGTCCAGCTCTCTCTTGAAGGCAGCCAGGGGTTTATTGGCAATTCCCCTAATGCTTGATGGGAGGCTGTTGAACAGTTTTGGGCCCCGGACACTTATGGTGTTTTCCCTTAGTGTACCAATGGCGCCCCTACTTTTTATTGGGGGCATTTTGCATCGCCTGCCCAGTCTTTTACTTTCGTAGGGAGTGATTTCTGTGTGCAGATTTGGGACCATTCCTTCCAAGATTTTCCAAGTGTAGATTATGATATATCTCTCCCTCCTGCGTTCCAACGAGTACAAGTCAAGTGCTTCCAAGCGTTCCCAGTAGTTAAGGTGCTTGACAGAACTTATACGTGCAGTAAAGGATCTCTGTACACTTTCTAGATCTGCGATTTCACCTGTAGTATTCCAGCCTAGAGAGAACAAGTGATTTGAAAAGGATCATCATGGGCTTGGCATCTCTCGTTTTGAAAGTTCTCATTATCCATCCTATCATTTTCTTGGCACGTGCGATCGTGGCACTGTTGTGATCCCTGAAAGTGAGATCCTCAGACATTACTACTCCCAGGTCCCTTACATTATTTTTCCGCTCTATTGTATGGCCGGAGTCAGTAGTATACTCTGTTCTAGTTATTATCTCCTCCAGTTTTCCATAACGGAGTAGTTGGAATTTGTCCTCATTGAACATCATATTGTTTACCGTTGCCCACTGGAAAACTTTGTTTATATCTTCTTGGAGGTTAACTGCGTCCTCAGCAGATGACAGCCTCATGCAGATCCTAGTATCATCCGCAAAGGATGATACGGTGCTGTGGTGTATATCTCTGTTTATGTCTGATATGAGGATAAGGAATAAGATGGGGGCGAGTACTGTGCCTTGTGGAACAGAGCTCTTCACTATGGCAGCCTCCGATTTAACTCTGTTGACCACTACTCTTTGTGTTCGATTTGTTAGGAAGTTGAAGATCCATCTCCCCACTTTCCCAGTTATTCCTTTAGCACGTATTTTATGGGCTATTACGCCATGATCGCATTTGTCAAATGCTTTTGCAAAGTCTGTGTATATTACATCTGCATTCTGATTTTCTTCCAGTGCATCCAAGGCTATGCCATAGTGATCCAGTAGTTGTGAGAGGCAGGAGCGACCTGCCCTGAACCCATGTTGCCCTGGATTGTGCGATTTTGGGAATCCAGGTGATTTGCAATCCTGCTTCTTAGCACTCTTTCAAAGATTTTTATGATGTGGGACGTCAGAGCTATTGGTCTATAGTTCTTAGCTAATGCTTTGCTGCCACCTTTATGGAGTGGGGCTATATCCGTTGTTTTAAGTGACTGTGGAATTTCACCCATGTCCAAGCTCCTCCTCCATAGTGTACTTAGGGCACACGAGAGGGGTTTCTTGCAGTTCAAATTGGTTAAAAAAGACACGTAAACAAACTAGGACATATTTAGTGGAAAACGTTTCAGTCCTGGAACCTTGATCAAGGTCCCAGGATCGAAACGTTTTCTGATAAACATGTCCTAGTGATTGCTAAGGTGTCTTTCTAAACCAAGCACCTGAAAAGCCTAGCCTAGAGCCGGGCTGCGGGAGTAGGAAAAAAACCTCAAAAGTTATATAACCTCTGGCTGTCTTCAAGGGGAAACTAGATAAGCTCCTGAAATCAGTTCCTGATCAGCCGGGCTATAGTGCCTGGGCTGCTCCCAGGTAACAACAACCTGGTGGATCAGGCAAGCTACTGGGAGGGCTGGTCTGGGACCGGACCAAGCGGGCCTTGGCCCCGAAATCGACTCTGGTAGTAGGCAAACCCTAGCAGTTCGGTTAAAGGTCTCCCGTCAATCACTACTTTTCAATTACCGGCAAGTCAAGCTCAAACTTTAAAAAGGGCGCTTTGGTGTTCGCGAAGGGCTCTTGATCCAGGGAACCAAAGACACTCTTCACAGTGGATCAGTCCGGATTACTTGCTATTCCACAAGCACTGAATGATATTCACGGATTCAGAAATTCCCTATACATAATAATAATAATAATAATAATAATAATAATAATAATAAAATTAATAATAAAGTAATAAAAACGGCAGTAATGATAATAACAGCACTCTCTAATTTCCTCCCACTAACTCCCTTCCCCTCTGGTCATCCCCTCACCCCTCCTCCTACTATCCCTCCCCCATCTTCTATCATTCTCCCCCTCCTTTTCTTTCATTTCTCTCCTTGTTATGTTTTCGCATATTTCATTTTCCAACTGCCGCTTCTTCCCTTCCCCCTTTGATATACTCCTCTGACAGTTTTGACACTCCTTTGATATAACTTTCGTATATCTCTGATATATCTTTCATATACAGTATAACTGGCATATCACTGATATACCTCTTATATATTTTTATATATCTTTCATATGTATCTTTGATATGGATCTGATATACCCTTAATACATACCTCTGATATATATCTTTGGTATATCTCTTATCGTGTATGTGTTATCTTCTCTTGAGGGACCCTCTTATCTCTTCCATCCCTGTCTTCTATGCATAATTCTTACGTCCACACTCATCCCACTCCCGCATCCACAAGAGAGAGAGAGAGAGAGAGAGAGAGAGAGAGAGAGAGAGAGAGAGAGAGAGAGAGAGAGAGAGAGAGAGAGAGAGAGAGAGAGAGAGAGAGAGAGAGAGAGAGAGAGAGAGAGAGAGAGAGAGATTTCATACTGGTATATTTCTTCAAGCACAAAGGACAATTAATAATAAATTTAAACACGTGTCAAAGTTGAAATTATTTTTTTTTCTTACACCGTGGATTGTTAAGATGTGAAATGCTGAGACGAGGTTCAGGTGGCCCTCAAGTGGTGTGGCACCTTCCCACGGGTAGAAATAGTAGTACTAATAGTAGTAGCGTTAACAGTAGTAGTGGTAATAGTAGTAGCGCTAACAGTAGTAGTGGTAATAGTAGTACTAACAGTAGTAGCGCTAACAGTAGTAGTGGTAATAGTAGTACTAATAGTAGTAGCGCTAACAGTAGTAGTGGTAATAGTAGTACTAATAGTAGTAGCGCTAACAGTAGTAGTGGTAATAGTAGTAGCGCTAACAGTAGTAGTGGTAATAGTAGTAGTACCAATAGTAGTAGAGTTAATAGCAATAATACTAACCATAACGGAAGACATAGTTACAGCAGGAGCAACACCAACACCACTACCAGCATCATCATAATAATAATAGTAATAATAATAAGTGTAATGAGACAGTGATTCGTTGAGTTTAATAAAGCTGTGGTGGGATGCAGGCAGCACCAGTGGTGAACCAGCTCAGACTTTTTAATATCAAGGTTCCTTGCTTTCCCCAACTGCCGCGCCGCCTGCCGTCTGCCGTAATTTCTGTTGCTTGGATATAAAGTGGTACAACTCCACCAGTTGGACGAAACTCATTTTAACTTTTACAGGACAAATGTTCAACTTTGGATTCATACTGTTTCCAAACAGAGATCAAAATTCAAGATCCGACTTCAAACTTTGAACTTCTCTTTCCAGCGATGGGGCTCTCTGCCATCTCTTCCCATCCCCCCCAATCACTTCACCCCTCCTTCCTTCCCCAACCCCACTTGGCCAAACTCAATCCTACCATAAATGTACACCTTGAGTACCATGCCCCTGAGTACAATTCCCTTGAGTACCACAAGTTCTCCTCAGAGTAGCGGTGCTAGCGAGAAAACGAGAAACACATCTGTCTCTGCAAACGTCAATAAACGGGACAAAAAAGTTCGTCCCACAATGTCCACTATTAAAACTTGGAGCAGTGTATCACAGAAAGATCTGCTTTACAGCCAAGTAAGACCATTGTGTGTTTTATCCCGGATATTCTAGCTCCTGCCTGTCTTGCTGGCTTACTCAACTCTTTATTCCATGACCAAACTTCCCAACCCTTTACTCCATGACCAAACTTACCAACCATTTATTCCATGACCAAACTTCCCAACCCTTTACTCCATGACCAAACTTACCAACCATTTATTCCATGACCAAACTTCTCAACCCTTTACTCCATGAATAAAGTTCCCAACGCTTTATTCCACGAATAAAGTTCCCAACGCTTTATTCCATGAATAAACTTCTCAAACCCTTTACTCCACAATCAAACTTCCCATCTCACTAATCCATAAACAAACTTCCTAATCGTTTACTGAATGAACAAACTTCCCAACCCATTATTTAATGAACAAACTGTTCAATCCTTTACTCCATAACTTACTACATAACCAAACCTCTCATCCCACTACTCCATAAACAAACTTTCCATCCGACTACATAAACAAACTTCCTATCCCACTATATAAACTTCCCATCCCACTACATAAACACACTTCCTATCCCACTACTCCATAACCAAACTTTATTTACGTCTTTGTGGCAACAATTACCTGCCCTCTCCATTACACAGTGAAGGAATACTCATTGTCTCCCATTATAAGTTACCTAAACCTCATACTCAACACCTCACACTCAACCTTCCACATAACTTAATTCAATTTCCCAGCGAGGAGGTAACCTCTTTCCAAACCCAACCACCACTTCTCATAACATATAAGAAAAGATAATAGAATAAGTGGGCAAATTCAATTTTGATGTAAAATTGTGGTAAGCACCACTTCAGTGGGAGTCCCAGCCACTTAGCTTCCAACCGTACCCAACAGACAATCATTTCCTAGCTTTGCTAAGGTACATTTTTTTTTATTTAGCTTGTTTCGGCGTGGTTTACACGCACTCGCACACATACACAAAACAGGGCAAGTGTCTACCGACAAATGCCTTTGACAAAATGGTAACTAATACACAAACACACACATAAAAAAAAACACACACACACACTTTGATATTAATTAAGTTCTACTTACAACTGTCACGCGTCAAGTTAATTAACTCCAGCTATTCCATAGAATGTGGTCTATTTAGGCTCCATGATAGAAACTTACCCTGTTGAACAGGTCCTCTCAGCCAGCTTTCACCAACACCTTTTCTTTTCTCTCCTTTGCCATCCCTTCCTACTCTCCCTTTCCAGCCTCCTTTTTCCTTATTTATATCTCCCTCCTCAACTTTCTCTCCCTTCTCTTCCTTCTTTCCCCTTTCATCCCCTCTTCTCCCTATTCCATTTTCCCCTCTCTTCCTGCTCCCTGCATGCGAGAAACAATAATTTTCGAGTACTCTCCCTCCCCTCTTTCTTCTGCCTTATGACTTAAGTAAACAGAGGGAGAGAGAAAGGAGCGGTGGAGGACGAGGTTGAAGAGGAGAAATGTGGGGAGGCAGTGGAGGACGAGGAGCTGGAGAACGAGCAGGTGGAGAACGAAGAGGTGGAGAACGAGCAGGTAGGCACTGTGGTCGTCAAAGAGTGCGAGGAGGTGGAAGAGAAGGAGAATGAAGAGGAGAAAGAATAGGAAAGAGGAAGCATCACCTCCTCCCCCCCCCGCCATCACACCAACAACCACAATTACAACAATCAACCACCACCACCACTTCCTTCCTCACTTGTCTCAGCCGACCCCTTTAAATCATTAATTCATACCAGTTATCAGATTCCGATACATGCCAAGGATAATTGCTTATTGGATTATTGGTGAAGTATGCATACATATATATACACACAACGGGATTTAATATTCATACTGTCTAAACACTCACTTCAACACCAATATATATATATATATATATATATATATATATATATATATATATATATATATATATATATATATATATATATTGCAATAAAATCAGAGTAAACAGGTGATTTCAGAATATGCAAAACAACCACTGTGAAAGAATAGAGAAATTCCAAGCGCTTTCGTGACTACTCACATTATCAAGGAACTATATGCGTTGTTTTGCATATATATATATATGTCGTGCCGAATAGGTAAAACTTGCGATTTTGGCTTAAATAGCAACGCTCTTCTTGCTGAATAAGGCAAAAAAAAATTTGTGTATGCAATAATTTCGCAAAAAGTCATTCTGAACCTAATGAAAAAAATATATTTAATTGTGTTTGTTTATTATTAAATTATTTTACACTTATCTAAAATATATTTAGATGGATTGGGATAAATTAAATTGCGCTTGTTATAAGGTTAGGCAAGTTTTCTAACGTTCTTTTGGTACAAAATTATTAATTTTTACATTAATATAAATGAAAAAATATATCTTTAAACGTATAAAACAATTTTTTTAAGAAAGGACTTAATTTTAAATGAGTTCTTGCTAAGTGACTAAGTTTACCTATTCGGCACGATATATATATATATATATATATATATATATATATATATATATATATATATATATATATATATATATATATATATATATATATATATATATATATATCCATAAATTACTTAAGAATATGTTAAAAAACTATTCAAACAATTAGAAAACTGCTTAAATAACAACTTACTTAAAAGAAGACTAAACACCAGCAAGTTACTTACACATCAACAAATTACATAAAACAACAACTTACATAAACGAGAAGTTACAGCAGCCACGTGTCCCGCCCCACTACACACCATAGCAAAGATACTTTTCAGAACTTATCATTTCAGTAAACAATCGTTGTGGTCTCTTAGAAGGTCGGTCCTATTTTTTGTTTATCTTACGACCCAAATGATGTTTAGAACACACTAGCAATACTCAGGCTGTTAGTGCTAAGACACTAGTAAAAGTCAGGCTTTTAGTGCTACCAGCAATTAGGTTGTTAGTGCTAGCAACACATTAATAACAATCAGGCTGTTAGTGCTAGCAACACACTAATAACAATCAGGCTGTTAGTGCTAGCAACACACTAAAAACAATCTTAACAAATTACTTAGACTATACAACAAACATTGTCCTTTAAAAACGAAACAGATCACAAACAAACGGCTTGGTTGCCCATGGCTAACCAGCACCATTCTGAAATCCATTGACAAGAAACACCAATATGAAAAGTAATATAGACAGGGCTTAATACACAAAGATATTCTTAAACACTATTCATCAGTTCTCACCAAAGTAATAAAGAAAGCCAAACAACTATACTACTCCAGTAGATTCACAGACACTAGAGGAGATATAAAAAAAGACCTGGAAAACACTCTCTCAGATTCTAGGGACCCACAAACTGAAAAAAACCAAGAATATTGTCCTAACTAAACCTAATGAAACACCACTACATCCCACTGACACAGCTAACAAGATAAACGACTTCTTCTCAACCATAGGATCTAATCTCGCCAATAAAATCCCACATACCAATGCCCATGCCGGGGACTACCTAGATGGGAATTTCCCAAATTCCTTCTATCTTGCACCAACTGAGCCCTCGGAAGTCACCGAGATTATAAAGTCACTTAAAAACAACTCAGGGAATCTGTCTAATGTCCCACCATTACTGTACAAGCGAGCGGCCCATATCCTTTCGCATACTATTTCATTACTTTTTAACAAGTCACTAGAAACTAGCACCTTCCCGAAACTACTCAAGATGGCAAGGGTTACACCAATACATAAAGGTGGTGACCCTACAGACTTAAACAACTATAGGCCAATATCAAACTTACCATTGCTATCCAAAATCTTTGAGAAACTCGTGCACAGGAGACTATATTCATTTATAACAGCACAAAACATACTCAACCCCTGTCAATTTGGATTTAGGAAAAATAAAAGCACTAATGATGTAATCATAAAAATGCTAGATCTGCTTTACACAGCATTGGAAAATAAGGAATATCCACTAGGAATTTTTATTGACATAAGAAAAGCTTTTGACACAGTAGACCACGACATCCTACTCCACAAACTTGACCATTACGGTATAAGAGGCCATGCGCTTGCTTATTTCATATCTTACCTTACTAATAGGTATCAGTATGTTACCATTAAAGACACAGCATCAACAACACGGCCACTTGATACTGGAGTTCCGCAGGGAAGTGTCCTTGGTCCCCTGCTCTTCCTCATATACATCAATGATCTTCCAAACGTATCCCAACACCTGAAACCCATTCTCTTTGCTGACGACAAGACTTATGTCATCTCTCACCCTAATCTTGCCACCCTCAACACCATTGTTAACGAGGAGCTGATCAAAATATCGACTTGGATGACAGCCAATAAACTTACGCTTAACACTGACAAAACCTACTATATTATGTTTGGTAGCAGAGCAGGAGATGCACAAATTAACATTAAGATCGACAACACTCTAATTACCAGACATAATGAGGGCAAATTCCTAGGCCTATACCTTGACAACAACCTGAATTTCAGCACCCATATCCAACACATAACCAAAAAAGTATCCAAAACAGTTGGGATCCTCTCCAAGATACGATACTACGTGCCGCAAACTGCCCTTCTCACACTATACCACTCACTTATTTATCCATACCACACCTATGCTATTTGTGCTTGGGGATCAACTGCAGCAACACACCTAAAGCCAATAATAACCCAACAAAAAGCTGCAGTAAGAATAATCACTAAATCCCATCCCTGGCAACACACCCCCTCACTCTTCATAGATCTAAACTTACTCCCTGTTCAGTACATCCACACTTACTACTGTGCAATCTACATCTACAGGACCCTAAACTCCAGTATCAACCTTGATCTAAAACGCTTTCTTGATAGTTGTGACAGAACCCACAGGCATAACACCAGACACAAACATCTCTACGACATTCCCCGTGTCCGACTAAACCTTTACAAAAATTCAATGTATGTCAAAGGCCCTAAAATCTGGAACACCCTACCTGAGAACTCTAGAACTGCAGACACATTCATCACCTTCAAAACTACTATTAGAAAACATCTTATCTCCCTGATACACCCCATCAACTAACTACACGAATACCACCTGGTGGTTCACACTTACACTCACTCACCCATTTGACCATAAACAGAAATATTAATCTCAATCTTAAAATAATGAATCCTATGATACTCCAATACTGAAACTATGTACTGTGCCAAAACAAAAGCATTCACATTGCTAAACTCACAAACTAGTATTTAGTCACTTAGCCATAGTATCAACTTACCTCATAATTTGTAATATTTTAAAATAAAGAATTAAACTAAGTCTGCCCGAAATGCCTAGCCATGCTAGGCGTTCTAGTGGTACACTCTGTAATCATTATTTAACTACATGTAAACCACACAACAACCAAATTCTGTAAATTCAACATTGTAATCTTTATAGAGAATAAACTTTGAATTGAATCAGGCTGTTGTTGACTGATAGCATCACTCAGGCTATTGTTGATAGCAATAACTGCGCATCTAACTCTTGCTTTACATTATTATAATTTTAGTAATATACGGAGAGGTATTAACAGAGCGCAGTAATATCCGCTTGACACTAAGTGTGAGTGAAGGATAGTGAGTGTGTGAGGGATAGTGAGGGGTTTGTGAGGGATAGTGTGTGACGGATAGTAGGATGTGTGAGGGATAGTGAGTATGTGAAGGATAGTGAGCGTGTGTGAGGGATAGTGAGTGTATGAGGGATAGTGAGGGTGTGTGAGGGATATTGAGTGTGAGGGATAGTGAGTGTGAGGGATAGTGAGAGTGTGAGGGATAATGAGGGTGTGTGAGGGATAGTGAGGGGTGTGTGAGGGATAGTGAGTGTGTGAGGGATAGTAGGATGTGTGAGGGAGTGAGTATGTGAAGGATAGTGAGCGTGTGTGAGGGATAGTGAGTGTATGAGGGATAGTGAGTGTGAGGGATAGTGTGTGTGAGGGATAGTGAGGGTGTGTGAGGGATAGTGTGTGAGGGATTGTGAGGAGTAAGTGATAGTATGTGAGGGATAGTGAGGGGTGTGTGAGGGATAGTGAGGGTGTGTGAGGGATAGTGAGTGTGTGAGGGATAGTGAGTGTGTGTGTGGGATAGTGAGTGTGTGTGTGTGATAGTGAGTGTGTGAGGGATAATGAGTGTGTGAGGGATAGTGAGTGTGTGTGAGGGATAGTGAGGGGTGTGTGAGGGATAGTGAGTGTGTGAGGGGTGTGAGGGATAGTGAGGGTGTTTGAGGGATGAGGGTGTGTGAGGAATAGTGAGGGTGTGTGAGGGATAGTGAGGGTGTGTGAGGGATAGTGAGGGTGTGTGAGGGATAGTGAGGGTGTGTGAGGGATAGTGAGGGTGTGTGAGGGATAGTGAGGGCGTGTGAGGGATAGTGAGGGTGTGTGAGGGATAGTGAGGGTGTGTGAGGGATAGTGAGGGTGTGTGAAGGATAGTGAGGGTGTGTGAGGGATAGTGAGGGTGTGTGAGGGATAGTGAGGGTGTGTGAGGGATAGTGAGAGTGTGTGAAGGATAGTGAGGGTGTGTGAAGGATAGTGAGGGTGCGTGAGGGTGTGTGAAGGATAGTGAGGGTGTGTGAGGGATAGTGAGGGTGTGTGAGGGATAGTGAGGGTGTGTGAGGGATAGTTAGGTTGTGTGAGAGATAGTGAGGGTGTGTGAGGGATAGTGAGGGTGTGTGAGGGATAGTGTGTGTGAGTGATAGTGAAGGGTGTGTGAGGAATAGTGAAGGGTGTGTGAGGTATAGTGAGGTTGTGTGAATGATAGGAGGGGTGTGTGAGAGATAGTGAGGGAGAGTGAGGGGTGAGTGAAGGATAGTGAGGTTGTGAGAAGGATAGGAGGGGTGTGTGAGGGATAGTGAGTGTGACGGATAGTGTGTGTGTGAGGGATAGTAAGAGCGTGTGAGGGATGGTGAGGGTGTGAGGGATAGTGAGTGTGTGAGGGATAGTGAGAGTGTTTGAGGGATAGTGAGGGTGTGTGAGGGGTAGTGAGTGTGTGAGGGATAGTGAGAGTGTGTGAAGGATAGTGAGGGTGTGTGAGGGATAGTGAG
>NC_091339.1:24449932-24457432 GCF_038502225.1 Cherax quadricarinatus
GTGGTGCATCATCCTAGGTGGGCAGGTGTAGCATTCTGGGCAGGGAGGGGCAGCATCCTGGGTGGGGAGGGGTAGATGAGTAGGTGTGCAGGGGGTGGTGAGGGTGGCGGTGGGGCGTGATTCACCTGCCCTACAAGGCACAAGGTGACCGCGCAGGTAAGATACACCTGGCCGCTGCCACGCCTCCCCCACCACTACTTCCAGCACACACCTGACCTTCAGCACCTGAGTTAGTAGAATCAAGTGCATCGATGCGTTTAAGGTTTAAAACATACGTAAATAAGGAAGAGATACTATATTTACAGCCATAATAAACATGACCTTGAAGTTAACTTATCAAACTGAGTGGGAGCGGTGGTTAGGCGGTAGGAGGGTGGAGGTGGGCGGCGATGGGTGGGCCATAGTAATCAACTGGCTGTGGTGGGTGGCCGGTGGCCGCTGATGGGTGGAAAACCTTGACAACACCCACACACTCACCTGGAAACACAAAAGAATAACAGAATTAAAAAAAAAAAGAAAAAAAAAGCAACTCGCCACTACAATACTCCTCTCCATAAAAAATCATTTTTCAATAACATAAAACATTAATATTAAACAAATTCTCGGAGTTAGTACGTTATTAGAATTATATTGTCCTTAATGAGAAACTACTCCTTAACGCTCGTAAACACCAAATACCACAACAAATTAAAAGTTATACCGAGAAATTGCAGCTACAGAACATACACCAAAGTATCCACACCAGACACAAGAAACACAAGAATATAAATCTCATCCAGAAGTTAGGAAAAATCTTATATACTTTTTTTTCCATATATGCAAAATCTAAGCCAAAAACCCTCTTCCAGTATTTGTCTTCTACTGAAGGAAGATACATACACAGATGACAACAAAATAAATGAGCGAAATCCTGACAGACTAATATTAGTTAATATTCAGCCATCTACTCGACAGAATGAGAACTAAAATCCCAGATATTTCTTCACTAACTTTGCCCATCTTACATATTATATATTTAACAGTAATACATGGTCTTCTGACTTAGATAAAAGAAATACACAATAGGCCTATGCACGCAGAAACTGAGCCTGATTCCTGGAATTCGATATTTGTAAAAGAAAAAAAATATGCAGAGAATCATTAACATCAGCACTCACGTGTTCTGTGGAGGAGCTGAGATTTACGTGAAAATTCAAAGGCTTTAACAAGTGCAGCTGCAGCCACTCTTCATAAATGAGGCAGCAGAGCCTTAGCAAAAAAAAAACAAAAAAATACTGACCAGAAGTACTAACATCATACATTATAAAAGCCTTCGAAAGGGTTTCGAGATGCCAACTTACTGTTTTTAAGGAAAGGCATAACCTACACAACCCCAGTCACCAGGGATTCAGGGTGACTGTCACAATTGTCAAGTAATAATGACTAAGAGTTTTAAAGAAAACCAAAACTTAGATGTACTGTAGATTACACCTATTTTGCAAATGCACATATAAAATTATACTCAGATATCGACCCTTGTAACAACAAGTGAATAACAACAGGCCGGCACACAAACACATGCCGTCTTAATAACTCACAGTTAACCCACTAACAATGAAAACTATAGCACAAAATATATATTTGTTCATTTTCTATTTTGTGAAGCGCTAAACTCGATCCTCCGTCTGGTAACCGCGGCTTCATCTCTCACCCTCCAGGTTAATGGTGATCACATCATGATATAACATTTCCAGACAGATATAATGTTTTAAAGCATCACTGATAAAACATGAAAACGCTTACAAAAATCACTGAATATGCAGCATCCATATATTTAAACAAAAGATATTAAGCAGAATTAGAAATTAAATAAGAAAGAACAAAGTGGTTGTGGTGTAAAGAGACAAGGGTGAAGGAGCCAGGCAATGTACCACACCAAAAATACCATAAAGTTTACATAAGTGTACTTAAGAGCCAAGTTCACTGGATAAGCAGCTGTGCGGGAGTCACGTAGCAATAGTTTAGTGTATCAAGTCTGATAAGAGTGCTACAGGCCCGAATTTAAACTCCCTAGCTAGCTAGCTCCAGATAACAACAGCATGAATGGTTCATACACATATAAATGTAACTATACTATACTACAGAGACGTGTAACTGAGGAGAATGAAACATTTCGAAGAAGGAGGAAGCACTGTGGAATTCCCACTCATGACCAGAAACATTACTGTCACTCACGTTACCCATCACGTCATGAACTGGTTAAATATGTTCGAATTGAAGTTATTACGTATGATTTTTGGCGGTCTTAACTGGCGTCCCAAAAAGACTGTTACCTCTCTAATAATAATAATAATAATATATATATATATATTATAATATATATAGTACTATATATATACTATATATATATATATATACATATATATATATATATATATATATATAATGTGGTGTCGAATAGGAAAAATTTGCGGTTTTGGCTTTTGAAAAGCGTTGTTATTTAAGCCCAATAAGGAAAGCGAAAATTTGTGTATACAATAATTTTCGCAAAAATCATTCTGAACTATATATATATATATATATATATATATATATATATATATATATATATATATATATATATATATATATATATATATATATATACACACACAAAATAACCAGTGAAAAAATAGTGAAATTCCATGCACTTTCTTGATTTCTTACATTATCAAGGAACAATAAAAAAAGAGAATAACAGAAGACTTGCAAAGCTGACATGACTCTGACGTGTGACTCACTGAGCCTGGGAGTGTAGTGAAGATTTAGTTACGTCATATGTCAAGTATAGTTTTAGAATGACATGTCAAGCATAGTTTAAAATCCTCACAAATTATACTCATTGTAAATTAATCTCATTTATACAACCCTGAACAAATATTCATACTGCAGTCAATGTTGTTTTCTATGAAGCTTGATTCTATTATATTTAGCCATTTAGCTCAACCATGGCCTTCCCTGATACAACCTTCTCGGCCTTTTCAAAATCAACCGAGTCTTTAAAAACTCTCACATGAATAAACAGAGGATTAGACTCCTGACCAGTTTTATTGCTTCAAAAAAAAAATATTGATTACAATTTAAGTTCATGGTTGTAGAAATTAGATTCATTTATAATGAACAGAATTTGTGAGGATTTTAAACTATGCCTGACATATCACTCTTAAATTTTACCCGACATGTCATCTTACTACATGTATATCTTCAAATTCCAGATTCATAAGTCTTATGTAGTATTATTATTTTCACTATTCTTTGATAATGTGTGAAATCACGAAAGTGCTTGGACTTTCATTATTTTTTTCACTGTGGGTATTTTGAATAGTGATATCACCTGTGTGAATGCGTCTGTGTTTTTAAAGCTAAGAGCTGAGATTCGACCCCTGCAACCACAAATGGGCAGGTACACAGGAACAATTCATTTAAGTAACAGAAACGTCAAGATAAGAAGCAAATTGTTGAAGTCAGAAGGTTGGACGGTGCAGGTCAACACATTATTAATATTACCCGAGTTGAATTGTGCTTCACCTGACTCGAGACACTCAGAAGACAAGCTGAATGTGCAAGGTGAGGATACGTCGGTGAAGGAAGAGGTGAAGGAGAAGGAATAGAAGGAGGAGGAGGGGGGAGAAGCGAGAGATGGGAGGAGGTGAGGGAGAAAAAGCATGAATAAAAGAAAGAGAAAGAGGGAGGGGAGAGGAAATCAATATAATAGAGGGAAAACTAAAAGAAGCCGAAGTGTAAAAAAAAAGACGAGATGAATAACGTCGCTGTAGGAGAAATATCTGTTACGTTTGTTAATGGTTCCGGGGTCATCGCCCCCGCGACACGGTCTCAAAGTACGTCTCCTAAACCGAAAAGAATATACTATAGGGAATAAGAACTATTAAGAAACATACAAGAAAATACAGGTAAGTGTATAGTGAATGTACGATTTACCTGTTATCTTACATGTTCAGGAGACAAAGATCATTCTATCAGAATACAAAATATTTAACAGATCTCTCTTTCACACTGACATGACAGGAAGGAGGACCTCCCTAGATGGTTACTGTTTACCGAATTCACTACTTTTTTGTGTGTGCCCTGTGTTTGACACCCATATAACCGAAGGCAGTATTATCCTAGATGGTTCATGTACCAACCAACAGACAACTAATGCCAACTGATAGACGGTGAATCCTGGAATATTTCAATCGTTGTACCACACCTGAGATCAGTAATTCTTTAAGAACAAGTCTTACGAAATACAAGATTCAGTGGTGTCTCCAAGGAGGAAAGCTTCTGACTACGGTAGAGGAACCAAAATCCAACAAGATTTCAAAGCAAGACAAGAAACGCCTAACGTTACGCATTAAAAGGGTATTTGAGTGATCCTCGCTCTAACGAGCAGTGGAAAACCATCGCAAACAGTTCTGATATTAAATGATGTTTGAAAAGCTGCAGTATCAGCAGCAAATTTGCCAGGCAACTGAGGCAGAGAGATAAGAGAGAGATAAGAGAGATGAGAGAGAGAGAGAGAGAGAGAGAGAGAGAGAGAGAGAGAGAGAGAGAGAGAGAGAGAGAGAGAGAGAGAGAGAGAGAGAGAGAGAGAGAGAGAGAGAAACAGAGAGGGGGGAAAGCCAAGTAAACTTCGTCCATAATAAGATAAAACAGACTGCACACAATGGAACACTGCGGTAATATCAACAGATATTGTGGTTGTTGGGGGGGGGACATGTAGGAGGAGGGGGATGGGGATGGGACATGTAGGAGGAGGGAGAGGGGAAAGATGCAGAAGAGAGAGGAAAGAGGAGGCAATGAGGAAAGGAGAGGGGAAGATACAAAGAATTAAGGAGAGAAAAGAGGGAAGAAGAAATGAAGAGAGAGGATAAAAAATTATAACACGATGCTTGTTTAGGAGAAAAAATACAAAAGATGTAAGAACACTGAGTTGGGAAGAAAGTGGATGGAGGAATGAAGGATTGGAAGGAGAGAACCTGGAGGATTGAGAGGAGGGGACCTTGAGGTTTAGAAGGAGGGGGCCAGGAGGAAGCTTGCCAGGAGGAATGGAGAGGTAGGGAAAGAAACCACAAAAAACGTGGGGGGATGGGGGAAACAGACGGATCGAAAGTGAAGGAGTGAGGGAGAAAGTGGAGAGAGAGAGAGAGAGGGAGAAAGTGGAGAGAGAGAGAGAGAGAGAGAGAGGAAGTAAAGGATGGGGTGTCGAGGGCTCCCGGTTCAACACATTATGGAAATTACCTGTCTGAAGGGCGGCTCCGGCAAGATAAGGGGTAAATAAACCGCATAATAGAATAGACAAAATCAAACAGAGTTAGAGAAAGATCTTTTTGGACCGCAAAGAGCTCAAACAAGCCAAACACTTACTTAAATCCCATGGAAAACACTGAAATATACCTTTGGAAACGAAAAAGATTCCCAGGGAGACCACTAAAATATATTTAAAAAAAAAATCTACCTTTTTTTTTTAAGTGGAGTTGAGAAATTAATATATGACACTACATGCTTCTGTTATCTCTAATTTTACTTCGGTAAGACACATGTGAAACAGTTAGGTGTCGTCATTCCGAAACGTTCCGCCTACACAGTAAGTAGGCTTGTTCAGTCGAATACAGGGGAGGCAGCAGAAGCAGATGAGATGTAAAGACGATGTCTAAATCTCTACTGCCTCCTTTATACTCAACTGAAGAAGCCGACGGTGTAGGCGAAACGTTTCGGAATAAAGATACCTAACTGTTGCACATATCTTACCTATCAACCTGTCGGTATTGTATACACACACACCACCCACACACACACACACACACACACACACACACACACACACACACACACACACACGAGCTAAGACTCCACCCCTGCAACCATATATATATATATATATATATATATATATATATATATATATATATATATATATATATATATATATATATATATATATATATATATATATATATGAAGACCCGCGTAGAGGGAATTCTCCCATTTCTCCTGGCCAACAAAATGCCACTGCCGCCAGCCTTTAAATGCCCTGTATAAATGGCGGCAAGCTGATACACAGGCCATTTTAAAGGAAATGCGTTTAAAAATAAACGTCAATTAGTAATGGAGCGTTAGTGTTTTGCTGCTAAAATATTCGATACCGTTAATAGGAACATACACACGGCGAAACAGAAAATATACGCAATATTGGGCCATAATATTAATCTCTGGTGGAAGCAGGGGATATACGACAGTAATACGGGGATACACGACAGTAATACGAGGATACACGACAGTAGTACGGGGATATATGACAAGAGCAGGGGATATACGACAGTATCTTGAATACGCTACAACAGCAAGAGAATATACGAGAGTATCAGGGATATGGCAGTACCAGGGTTACACGATAGTAGTATGGGAATATACAACAGTAGCAGGGGAATGTACAACAGAAAATGGGAATATACAACAGAAGATGGGAATATACAACAGTGGCAGGGGAATGTACAACAGAAAATGGGAATATACAACAGTAGCAGGGGAATGTACACGAGAAGGCAAGGATATACAGCAGTAGCAGGGGAATGCACACGAGAAGGAAGGGATATACAACAGTAGCAGGGGAATGCACACAAGAAGGAAGGGATATACAAAAGTAACAGGGGAACGCACACGAGAAGGAAGGAATATACAAAAGTAGCAGGGGAATGCACACGAGAAGGAAGGGATATACAACAGTAGCAGGGGAATGCACACGAGAAGGCAGGGATATACAACAGTAGCATATACAACAAAAGTTGGAGAAAGACTCTTCACGACCCCTAACAATAACATCCCCTCCCTTCCCCTCCACCCAACACCGCCCCTCCTCCCTAACTCCTCACCCACCTCAGTAATTAAAGGATACTTGCGGACCATAATTACCGCAGCTCAGTCATATTGTCCCATAAAGAGAGATGTATGTGTCTTCTTCTCAATAAAGAGAGATTTATGTCTCCTCTTAATAAAGAGATACATGTGTCTTCTCCATAAAACGTGGTAACTGTATCCTATATGGGTGCACAGAACTTCTGTACGCACCAGTTGAGTCTTCAAGTGAGAGGAATTTGACACATACTTGAGGCAAGTTCTTGACAAGTTGTGATGTGATGATCACGCTACACTGCGTGTATCGGGTACCAAAAACCTCACTAATGAATGATGTGTTAACAAGGAAGGTCTGGTTTAGGCCCGGGTCGTGGGGGCGATGATCCCTGCAACCAGCTACAAGTAATCAACAGGTATGCCAATAGGACAGCCTTGCGTATGCATCTACTAATACGAACAATCTGCTCGAACACATCATCTTCTGTATAAGTTGGGTGTATGAGTTACACCTGTCGCACATGCATTCTCTCGAATGATTGACTCTCTTCAATCATTCGAGTATATGTATCTTTTCCTATATTACAAGGATAGATATCCTCTATAAACTAGCAAATGGATGCTTTCGTA
>NC_091339.1:24462432-24532432 GCF_038502225.1 Cherax quadricarinatus
TATACACGACAGTGTATATTCAGGGATGCTGGTTGTGAGACGTTGCTGGTTATGGAGATGTCAACAAGTTGTGGGTGCAAGACCCGCAAGCACTTCAGTCGTGGCGAAACGTTTTCTCAACTTGAGCAGTGCATACGTTTTTTTTGTTTTTGTTTTTGTTTTTTGACCAAACATAAACAATTTCTTCAACATGCACTTCCAAAAGGTAGGAAAAAACATTTCTCTGCCAAATAGAAGAATTAAAAAGAGAAATAGTTACGGTGAGTGGGACTTGAGAAAACTTGTAGGTTCTTGCTTGACTGGTTCGTTAAATATTTTCCAAAAATATGGAAAGTTTTGACTTACAGGCGACGTAAGAGAGATTTGGACCGGGGGAAAAAAAATTACAACTTTGAGGACATTCATGAACTTTTGACATAATATGAAGGCCGGGCAGAAATCCGGGGAAAACTAGTGCGAAAATGGGGGTGGGGGAGGGATGAAGGTATGTGGAGGGGAAGGGGGAAGTGGGAGGGATGTGACACATGATGGCACCACAACAGGAACCCCTCATGGCACACCTCACGGAACTTGGCACTCCCCTGATTCAACTCACACGTTGGAGAACCTGGTTCTTCTCTGACACTTGACAAAGTTCTACACATCAACATTTGTGTCATTACGGGATCTCATTCTCTTATAGCATAGGCTCTCTCACTCAGCCCACACAATTACACAATAACGGGGCCAGGAGCTGAGTTTCGACTCTCACAAAAAACCAGGGCTAGTAGACGAGTATCAGCCCCCCACAAACAATCAGGGCCAATAACTGAGTCTCAACCCACACAAACAATCAGGGCCAATAACTGAGTCTCAACCCACACAAACAATCAGGGCCAATAACTGAGTCTCAACCCCCACAAACAATCAGGGCCAATAACTGAGTCTCAACCCCCACAAACAATCAGGGCCAATAACTGGCTCGACTTAACTAAATTATTTTACAAACTTACTTTCCCCTACGGAAAAAAAAGCCCAGGTGCCAAATTTGACTGACAAATTGCGCTATCAATTACAGTAAAGCGACAGCTGAGACGCAGGTTCTTATTTTGACGAGACTTTGCTCAAAGTTGACCTCTGTCAAGTTGATAAATAAGATATATGTGCAACAGTTAGGTATCTTTATTCCTAAACGCTTCGCCTACACAGTAGGCGAAACGTAGAGATGTAAAGACGATGTAATCAGTCCATCACTCCTGAAGACGTAGTTTGAAGTGGTCAGTCCCTCAGCCTGAAGAATAATTTTGCTCCATAGTCTGAAACAATGTGAAGCTGTAGAAGCCTACTGTGTAGGCGAAATGTTTCGAAATAAAGATACCTAACTGTTGCACATATCTTACTTCTCAACTTGTCGGTATTGTATACCATGATCATTTTCACCTCCGTCAAGTGTTGATACGTCTCAACCGAGCAAAACGTCGCCATAATTATGATTCGCTCTCCAACTCTCTCGTTACAATACAGGTAGTGAAACCATCATGTAGCTCTACCTACCTGCTGACTCCAAACTACACACTTTGCTGAGTATATATATGTCTAACATCCGCCAGAAAGGGAAGCGGATTTTTCTGGGAATACCGCAGCAGACATGATCAAACACCCTTGTTAGTCGTCGACCAAATTCCCCTAGATTATCATAGAAACAAATTAATAACCTTTGTTATTCGTTGAGCAACCCCCCCCCTTCCCCTAGATTATCATAGGAAAATAAAAACTGTCGAGCAAACCTAGATTATGATGAAAAAAAAAGGTCGAGCAAACCCCTAGATTATCATAGAAAAAAAATTAATAACCTTTGTTATTCGTTGAGCAACCCCTCCCCCCCTAGATTATCATAGGAAAATAAAAACTGTCGAGCAAACCTAGATTATGATGAAAAAAAAAGGTCGAGCAAACCCCTAGATTATCATAGAAAAAAAACCTGAATAACGTTGTTATACGTCGAGCAAACCCCTAGATTATAATAGAAAAAAAAACCTGAATAACGTTGTTATACGTCGAGCAAACCCCTAGATTATAATAGAAAAAAAAACTGAATACCATTTTTCTGTCATTTTCTTGTGGTACATAACCTTTAAGGCTGCCTTTTACTTCGACATATTGACAAGATTATGAAAAACATATTCGCTAATTAAACATCAAACAGGATTTTTTTTACATAAAATGATGTTTGATCTTCAAAAAAAAATTCAAATTACGTTAATGAGGAAATTATGGCGAGTACTCTTTTTTTCCTACATTTTTTTTGGCACTGCTACGAGGCTCTCTTTAATGTTACCAGCATAATATACATGTCGACGTCACCTGCATGATAAAGCTAAATACAACCGGTCAAACCCACACACGTATTTCACTCTACTAAAAAAACATTTAGCCGATAAACTGCGAAAGGAATGGCCTTATGGGATACTTTTTTTTATTTTTTAAACAAGCGTCTGCCCTGCCATACGAAACTAAAACGGAAGCCTGTTAAATGTTTTGCACTCTGACAGTGCTGACTTTTTCTTTGTAAAGTTTTGCACAGTGAAAGAGCTGTTTTGTTTTTTTGTAAAGTTTTGAACGCTGAAAGAAAAGTTTTTTTTTTGTCGTAAAGTTTTACACACTGAAAGAACTGTTTTTTTTTTTTTGTAAAGTTTTGAACACTGAAAGAACAGCTTTTTTTCAGTGCATGCAAAGTTCTGCACTGACAAGACTGTTTTGTGTTTCATTCTGTCGCTTGAACATAAAATATGACAGATAAATCTTACTTTAATGTATGTTTGTTCCAAGTTCTTCCTCGTGTAATATCACCTTCCCCGCCGAGGAGGTCTGGTCTCACACCATCCTTACTGATGATCCCAACTATTACTAGTAATACTATCACTAGTAATACTATTTCTAGCATTACTATTACAAGCGTTTCTATTACTAGTATTACTACTGTTGCTATTACTAGTATTACTATTACTAATATTACTATCACTAGTAATAGTAATACTATCACTAGTATTACTATTACTAGCGTTACCATTACTAGTATTAATATCACTAACATTACCATTACTAGTATTACCATTAGTATTTTACTATTACTATCACTAGTATTACTATTACTAGCGTTACCATTACTAGTATTACTATCACTAGCATTACCATTACTAGTATTACCATTACTATTTTACTATTACTATCACTAGTATTACTATCACTAGTATTGTTATTACTAGTATTATCATTACTATTACTATCACTAGTATTACTATCACTAGTATTGTTATTACTAGTATTATCATTACTATTACTGTCACTAGTATTACTATCACTAGTATTGCTATTACTAGTATTATCATTACTATTACTATCACTAGTATTACTATTACTATATTCAGGTAGAAGTCTGATAGCACCTGGACAATAAAAAGCCAATCAGATCCGATCCAAGAGAGGTAGCTCAAAATCCTTGGATCCAGAGACCTCTTCGCCGACATCAAAGCCACTATTCCCCCCCCCCCTTCCTTCCAACCTCAAGTGGAAGAGATGATGATCTCGAAATAACAGTCACATTAATTTTTTTTAGCTTACGTTGAGTTGCTATGTTACATTAGATGGAAAAGTTAACATTTGTATATTTTCTCAGATTAAAAAAAAAATGACTATCAAGACACAATGAGAAAACTGCCAAAAAGATTTATTTTTACGGTACTACTACTGCTACTTCCACTACCAACCTCACCACTGCTTCCTTTTCTTCCTCTCTTGGTCCCGTCCCTGTCCCCTCGCCTACATATACTAACTCTCTCACTCTTTTGCGTTAAATGTGACTTTGTAAATGATCCAAGTCGGAGCGAAACGTCGTCGTAAGCTTCTTTCTCTTTTGTGTGGGTTATCTGGCACCGTTCGTTTTGTCTGACCTACTCTGCTCCGCCACACTTTATTCTCGCCACCCAAACATATATTTGGTTGATGTTGTTATTATTATTATTATTATTATTATTGAGAAAAGCTAAACCCCTGAGAGTCATTCATTGCCTGGGGAATAAAGGTAATCATGTCAGATCTTACGATGTGGTGAGTAGCTTCTATCCCTTGGATCAAGAGCCCTTCGCTCGCATTAAGGCATCTCCTTGAAGCGGACACACACTTCTACGGGTCTGGCAAAACACTGCTTTCTCCCGAAACAGAAAGTTAACACAACAGCAAAACATACTACAATTATATCTCTATACCTGGAGACAGATCGCAGTTTCACGACAAGGTGGCCAAGGCTCCACTTAATCTGCAGACTAGCAAGATGCAAATTGCAATATATTGATCAAACGTGCATTACCCGAGGTGCACAGAAACTGTTGCAACATTCTCCGGATAGAATGTACTAGTAATTGGATTGTACTGTAGAGCAGTCAAGGGTTATATTCAAGACTGCACTTTAGTAAGAGTGATCTGAGTGCTACAACAGTCTGGTTGACCAGGCAGTCAACAGGAAGGCCTGGTCCAGGGCCGGGAAGCAGGAGTAAATATCCAAACATGGTAGGTTAGGTAAGTTTGTCGGGAAACAGGATAAGTGTTGACTTGGGTGTTAGTCATATGATGACCCACAACTGGAGCTTTTGGTCGGTTGACTGAGGCCTTCCACTGGCTTACCGGTTTACCCCCTTTAAAAATTACAGCCATAAATATAATCATTAGAAACTACTTTCCCAACATGGGTCGCAGGTAAACAAAACAAAAAATTCCTTACAAACTTCTATTTACATTCAGTAAACACTTATTACTCCCATGTGTGCTTTCTAATAACTCTCATTCTAATAACACCGTACTTCCTAATCTACGTGTGGTGTGAGTGTGGGCAGCGAGAGTGATGATCCTAGGAAGCAGTGGGAGACCTAAGACATACTGTATATAGGACTAGACACGAGTGTGATTGGTTAGCAGCCGTGGTGGTGTAAATGAGGCTGACTACACTCTCTCTGAGGACACAATCACCTTAACACAATTGGTTCGCCCTCGCCCAACATGCAACTACACGCAACATATTCTATTTACGATCACACTTCTGATATACCGTACCTCAAACCAGTTGCATATATCTCTTGAACACAAGCCAAAAAAGAAAGCTTTAACACCTAAAATAGGGATTAAAGTACACTCTACATTTATAGACCGAGAGACATATTCCTCTCAGTGTATATACTATTATTGAATATATATATATATATATATATATATATATATATATATATATATATATATATATATATATATATATAAATATATATATATATATATATCTATATATATATATATATATATATATATATATATATATATATATATATATATATATATATATATATATATATATATATATATATATATAAGCAACACAACCGCAAGGATGATGGAAATGAAGCTAAAGGCTCTTTGGACTATCCTCGTAACAACTGTTACTTTTTCACACACAGTTTGCAGCACATTTCTAAGTTAGGTTAGGCTAGGTAACAACGGAAAAACTATAAATATAAAATAAAGTGATAAAAATAAATCCGCCGAACTAACAGATCATCACGGGCACCCAATGTGCGCGACTAATGTAAAACAAGTCATATTTCAACTGTTCAAGGCTCAGCCTTGACTGTTTTTACAACTGGCATGTTGTCTGTGGTTAAGAGGACGTGCAGACTATTGATAGTCCTTCATCATGAGTTGCTGGCTCCTGCTGGCGGATTCCTGAATTTTTCACCTCATTTTTTTTTACTCCCTCCTATTGTAAGCTAATGATGAAGGACTATCTATAATCTGAAAGGCCTTGAGCTTCATTTCCATCACCCCCGTGGTTGTGTTCTTTATTCGTTATTGCTTGCACTGCGACACAAGCAGTACCGCCTAAGCACTTAGCTTTCCAGTTCACGATGGAACGCATTTTCTTCCTCGCTTGTCGCTAAAACAACATTACTGTCTTGTCTGGCAAGGTCATGAAATATAGCTCTTGCATAATGCGCAAATCTACGCCTGTAAACACGCAAGTTAGCCGCTGCCGGGAGTAATACTCTCGTCTCGTTGCTAGTCATGGCTCGCCAATTTTAACCAATCACGTGCCGAGGAACTCTCCAGACACAGTTCTAATTGGCTAAAAGGAATAAACAAGAGCAAAAACGCTGCACTTTCCGGCAAGATCTGTTACTAGGAAGGCGGCCAATCTTGCTCGAGTAAACAGCATGTCATATCGACCTGCTAGACTTGTCCTCATAGTACATAATGTATATTACATATGTTTGCTACCAAAAACGAAATTACTATTATTATTATTAATACTAGTACTACTACTATTACTATATTCACGGGAAGTGCTTAACCCGCAGGTCATACAGAATGAGTACAGATTCAGAAGAGTGCCTGGGAATACAATTATCCAACACTTCTGAAAGAAAAAAGGGTGAAATTTTTTCTATCAAGAGATATACGAAATTTTCTCCTGAAGTGGATCTCAGTCATAAGATGACCCACTTAGTATATTTCTTGGTCACTTGATCGGCGTCTTCCGATGTTTTACCTGACCAACACGTCAAAAAAAATGAAAGTTAACATCATGCAATGAGATGGAAGGATGTTCACTGTGTACACCTGAAGGGTCGTCGAAAGATTAATATTCGCCATTATCCTGGCGAATATTATAAGCTCACTGCACAGTAGTGACCATATACTAGACACAAAACAGGTTACACATTCTGGTATTATGACTCAGGGGAAGAATGACTGAACCATGGAATGCACAAAATCATGCATTACGCAAGCACGGAACAACGCAAAGCACTAATGTAAGCAGCAGTATGGTCAGTAGGTAGCGCACTTGCGTACGCACTGCGCAGAAACCAACAAAATGAACTATTTATAATTAAGGCATCGCCAGATACCAAGAAACACAATTGGGCACAAAACACCACAGAAAAAAAAACCTCCATTTCCCCAACACCCCCACCTCACCCCAAAAATGAGAACAAGCATTCATGCATCCGCACGCACACCCACCCACACACACAAAGAGACTTGAAGAGACTGGAAGACTGGTCCAGTAACTTGCTCCTCGAATTTAACCCCACCAAGCGCAAAGTAATGAAGATCGGGGAAGGGCAAAGAAGACCGCAGACTAGGTGGCCAACGACTGCAAACCTAGCTCAAGGAAAAGGATCTTGGGGTGAGTATAATACCAAGCATATCTCCTGAGGCGCACATCAACCAGATAACTGCTGCAGCATATGGGCGCCTGGCAAACCTGAGAATAGCATTCCGATACCTTAGTAAGGAATCGTTCAAGACTCTGTACACTGTGTACGTCAAGCCCATACTGGAGTATGCAGAACTAGTTTGGAACCTACACCTGGTTTAAGCACGTCAAGAAATTAGAGAAAGTGCAAAGGTTTGCAACAAGACTAGTTCCAGAGCTAAGGGGAATGTCCTGCGAAGAAAAGTTAAGGGAAATCGGCCTGAAGACACTGGAGGACAGGAGGGTTAGAGGAAACATGATAACGACATACAAAATACTGCGAGGAATTGACAAGGTGGACACAGACAGGGTGTTACAGAGATGGGACACAGAAACAAGGGGTCACAATTGGAAGTTGAAGACTCAGATGAGTCAAAGGGATGTTAGGGAGTATTTCTTTAGTCATAGAGTTATCAGGAAGTGGAATAGTCTGGCAAGTGACGTAGTGGAGGCAGGAACCATATATAGTTTTAAGACGAGGTATGATAAAGCTCATGGGGCAGAGAGAGAGGACCTAGTAGCGATAAGTGAAGAGGTGGGGCCAAGAGCTATGAATTGACCCCTGCAACCACAAATAGGTGAGTACAAAAAAAATAAAAAGCCAATCGTCAAGTATCTCTGACAACTAGTAACTACTATTACTAGTACTACTGCTACAACCACAGCCAGTAAAGCAATATTTACCTTGGACTGCACGCAGTTGCCACAGGTCTGAGATTTGCCCTTACTGGCTTATCTGGTATTGAAGGACACATGACACTGTAGGAGGCCAGGCAGTATTACAGGCAGCCTAGGTGGTATTATAGGCAGCCTAAGGGGTACTGTAGGCAGACAGACTGATACTGCAGGCGACCGAGGAGGGTACTGTACACGTCCTGGTATTACTGTTTTTGGATAGGTGGTACTATACGCACACAAGTGATATTGTAGGCGGTATTATAGGTGGCCGGGGTGGTACTGTATGCAACCGAAGTGGCATTGTAGGACAAGGTGGTGCTGTAGTCGGACAGGTGGTGGTGTGGACAGCCAGGTGGTATGTGAGAGGGTACCGTGACAAAACCTCGGTTTTTGGCCTCCATCCACACCCACTGTGGCATCGATTTCTCGTACAGTGTTTGTGAAGTTATTTGCACGAATACACGGAGCTTTGTACCAGGGTTCACACGGTCACTACACAGCCAGCCTCTTGTAGGCACTGTATATTTTAAGGCTCCACGCACGCACGCACGCACGCACGAACGAACGCACACGCACACACACAAGCGACAACCAGCAGAGATTCAGGGAAGGAAAATCCTGTGTCACAAACCTACTGGAGTTTTATGACACGGTAATGGAAGTAAGACACGAGAGAGAGAAGTGGGTAGATTGCATTTTCTTGAGCTGCAGCAAGGCCTTTGACACAGTTCCTCACAAGAATTTAGTGCAACGCTAGAGGATCAGGCACACATAACAGGAAGGGCACTACAATGGTTCAGAGAATACCTGACACGGAGGAAACAACGAGTCATGGTACGTGAAGAGGTGTCAGAATGGGCACCTGTGACGAGCGGGGTTCCACAGGGGTCAGTCCTAGGACCAGCACTATTTTTGGTATGTGTGAACATGACGGAAGTGATACACTCAGAAGTGTCCCTGTTTGCAGATGCTGTGAAGTTAATGAGGAGAATTAAATCGGATCAGGATCAGGCAGGACTACAGGGAAACTGGACAGGCTGGAAGACTGGTCCAGTAACTGGCTCCTCGAATTTAACCCCGCCAAATGCAGAGTAATGAAGATCGGGGAAGGGTAAAGAAGCCCGCAGACAGAGTATAGGCTAGGTGGCCAAAGACTGTAAACCTCACTCAAGGAAAAGAATCTTGGGGTGAATATAATACCGAGCACATTTCCTGAGGCGCACATCAACCAGATAACTGCTGCAGCATATGGGCGTCTGGCAAACCTGAGAACAGCGTTCCGATAACTCAGTGAGGAATCGTTCAAAATTGTACACCGTGTACATCAGGCCCATACCGGATTATGCAGCACCAATTTGGAACCTACACCTGGTCAAGCACGTCAAGAAATTTGAAAGTGCAAGGTTTGCAACAAAACTAGTTCCAGAGCTAAAGGGAATGTCCTACGAAGAAAGGTTAAGGGAAATCAACCTGACGACACTGGAGGACAGGAGGGTTAGGGGAGACATGATAACGACACACAAAATACTGCGTGGAATTGACAAGGTGGACAGAGACAGGATGTTCCAGAGATGGGACACAGAAACATGGAGTCACAATTGGAAGATGAAGACTCAGATAAGTCAAAGGGATGTTAGGAAGTATTTCTTTAGTCATAGAGTTGTGAGGAAGTGGAATAGTCTGGAAAGTGACATAGTGGAGGTAGGAACCATACATAGTTTTAAGACGAGGTTTGATTAAGCTCATAGAGGAGGGAGAGAGTACCTAGTAGCGACCTGCAACCACAAATAGGTGAGTACACACACACACACACACACACAAGCACGCACAGAGAAAACGATGATCATACAGGGATTCAAAAGTATACATGACAGGGCTCGATCGCATCAGTCACTCGAAAGCTAAGAGGCGGGACGAAGAGCTGGAGCTCAACCCTCTCCGACCGCTGCTGATGCTAGCTTTTCTGTATTTCCTGTTAAATTATTAGTGTAAGACCCATTCTCTCTCTCTCTCTCACTCTCTCAGGCATGTTGACGACTCCAATTTCCACATATACACATACCTAAGTTAACAGTAAATAAAACAAGCTTGAGAACTCTGCACCAGAGCAGACTGCAAGACGCTCTGTACATGATTTCTCTCGTTGGTCATGGTTAATGCAGCAAAGTGTGCCCGCAGCATACATTATACAGAAGGCGAGGCTGCAGGAGGGACCAGCACAGCCAGCTCAGTGCTGACGCCTCGTGTCCACCAAACACACCACTACAAATAATTGCATCTTCCATGTCTGTAATAACATTTAAAAGATATATAATGGATCCATCACATCGACGCAGGCGAGAAACATGTTTACATGGAATTATTTTCCCCCCATTATATATACCGCGGTATCTGTGCAACATCTGGATATCTTTATTGTAGACGTTTCGCCATCCAGTGGCTTTATCAATACAGATTCTAGGACATAATTAGAAGACAGTAGAACTATATACGTCTACAATAAAGATATCCAGATGTTGCACATGTGTCTTAACTTCCATATTGTCGATATTTTATACCTTTCTTGCACATACCGCGGTACCGTCTAGGCTATTCCAGGCGCCTCTAATAGGAAGGATTCGGAGGTAATACTTACAATACCACAGTCCGTCAGAGGAATGGGACACATGATGCCCCTGAGGTGATGTTCCTTCCGCGTAGAAACAAAAATAACCAACAAAACAAAGCCATTCTTTTGAGAAATGAAAAAAAAAAAAAAAAAAAAAAAAATGCATTAGAAGTACATACATTTCTAGAGTTAGATTTAGAAAGTACTTCGCACACATACAGAATTACGTTTCTCACACTAACAACGTCTGCCTCAAGATTCCGACAAGTATTGTGTAAAAGTTGTTCCGATTCGGCATAAACAAAACTTTCTTTGTGTAGCAGGAATTCTAAACGACAACGCCACATTATTCCTTCAAGGAGGAGGAGGAGGAGGAGGAGGAGGAGGAGGAGGAGGAGGAGGAGGAGGAGGAGGAGGAGGAGGAGGAGGAGGGGCGTCTTGACGCTGCTGAAGAGATCGTCACGCAAGAAATGAATGACGCCCCCTTCCTTCCCTGGATTAAACCTGATTACCACCCATTCTCCATTCGTTGTATGACCCCTGTGGGTTTAGCACCTCCCCATGAAAATAATAATAATGGCAATTATAATACTAATACTACTACTAATAATAATACTAAACTTGAGTAAATGGTGAATAAATTTCAATAATTTAGGTGTGTAGATTTATACCGGCAGTGAAGGTTCTTTGTATAGACACACACACACACACACACACACACACACACACACACACACACACAAACACACTCTAACGCGGCAGAGGCAGAGTTGCAATTACAAAATACCCAATAGATCCAACGCAATGAACTCCTCGTCAAAATCAACGGAGCGGAAGTTTGACCGAGGCGCTGATTTCAACAATAAATAGTGTTGCAAATGACAGGTAATACTGCAAAACTGCACTCCCAGTGTTGTAAATGGCAGGTAATACTGCAAAATTGAACCCTTGGTGTTACAAACGGCAGGTAACACTGCAAAACTTCACTCCCGATGTTGTAAATGCCAGGTAATATTACCCGTGGTCTTGCAAATTACAGGTAATACCGCACCTGGTGTTGCAAATTTCAGATAAACACACTACAACACTGCACAGTGTGCTTATTCAACACATCTAACTTTTGTACAAGAATGGTATACAATACCGACAAGACGAAAATTAAGACACAAGTGCAACATCTGGGTAACTTTATTGTAGACGTTTCGCCATCCAGTGGCTTTACCAATACAGATTCTAGGACATAATTTGAAGACAGAACTATATACAAAAGATGAGGTAATCAGTCCCTCAGCCTTGGAGTTGGTGTGAACAGCACCGTAGTCGTGAAGTTTCTGGAGCAAAGGCAAGGAGTCTGGCGCTTATATACTAACGCCAAGTGGATTGGGACGGGTAGCAGAAGAGTGCATAGTCACTGGTAGGCGGGAGTCCCCAGTGAAAATAGATCATACCCAAAAGGGATGGGTATGTTGTAGTAGTAGTAGTTGTAGCAGCCGTGAAGAAGGTCATGTAGATGTCCTTTGAACCAAGATTCCACGACGTTGCAGTGTCTGACAAGTTGTACAAGAATGGTATACAATACCGACAATATCTTGTCGGTATTGTATACCATATAGCGCCTGGGGAATGATATGGATAGGGATATAATCTGGTATGATCCGAGGAATCTGATCAAGAGTCATTCATCAGCATAAGGCACTTTGCACCCCCTCTTCTCCCTTGAAGAATGTTGTACTTTTAACATGCTCGTCCTCAGATCCTGTAGAAGGTCCAGAGGACGCTCACTACTCACAACAGAGGGCGCTCATTACTCACAACAGAGGACGCTCACTACTCACACCAGAGGGCGCTCATTACTCACAACAGAGGACGCTCACTACTCACAACAGAGGAAGCTCACTACTCACAACAGAGGACGCTCATTACTCACAACAGAGGACGCTCACTACTCACAACAGAGGACGCTCACTACTCACAACAGAGGACGCTCACTACTCACACCAGAGGGCGCTCACTACTCACAACAGAGGACGCTCACTACTCACAACAGAGGACGCACATTACTCACAACAGAGGACGCTCACTACTCACAACAGAGGACGCTTACTACTCACAACAGAGGACGCTCACTACTCACACCAGAGGGCGCTCACTACTCACAACAGAGGACGTTCACTACTCACACCAGAGGGCGCTCACTACTCACAACAGAGGACGCTCACTACTCACAACAGAGGACGCTCACTACTCACAACAGAGGACGCTCATTACTCACAACAGAGGACGCTCACTACTCACAACAGAGGACGCTTACTACTCACAACAGATAACGCTCACTACTCACAACAGAGGACGGTCACTACTCACACCAGAGGGCGCTCACTACCCACAACAGAGAACGGTCACTACTCACAACAGAGGACGCTCACTACTCACAACAGAGGACGGTCACTACTCACACCAGAGGGCGCTCACTACTCACACCAGAGGACGCTCACTGTTCACACCAGAGGACGCTCACTACTCACACCAAAGGACGCTCACTACTCACACCAGAGGACGCTCACTACTCACACCAAGGGACGCTCACTACTCACACCAGAGGACGCTCACTTTTCATAACAGACGACGCTCACTACTCACACCAGAGGACGCTCACTACTCACACCAGAGAACGCTCACTTCTCATAACAGAGGACGCTCACTACTCACACCAGAGGACGCTAACTACTTACACCAGAGGACGCTCACTCCTCACACCAGACGACGCTAACTACTTACACCAGAGTACGGTAACTACTCACAACCAGACGACGCTAACAGCTTACACCAGAGGACGCTCGCTACTCGTACCAGAGGACGCTCACTACTCACACCAGAGGACGCTAACTACTGACACCAGAAGACGCTCACTATTCATACCAGAGGACGCTCACTACTCACACCAGAGGACGCTAACTACTCGCACCAGAGGACGCTAACTACTTACACCAGAGGACGCTCACTACTCACACCAGAAGACGCTAACTATCCACATCTACTCAAACACCTAAATCACCGGAAATGAATAAAATCCAAGAAATTTTATTCCCACGAACGCAGCCGAGAAAAATGAATCATAATTTTCGCTTGGAAAATACTAAAGACCTGCTCCAAAACTGCACGTCGAAATAACTCTACGATACCTGGGAGGCATGGTAGACTATCTTCGTACCTGTTGTCTGGTCTCAGGCCAAACCTGTTGTGGCTGACAGTCTGGTCTCAGGCCAGACCTCCTGTGGTTGACAGTCTGGTCTCAGGCCAGACCTCCTGTGGCTGACAGTCTGGTCTCAGGCCAGACCTCCTGTGGCTGACAGTCTGGTCTCGGACCAGACCTCCTGTGGCTGACAGTCTGGTCTCAGGCCAGACCTCCTGTGGCTGACAGTCTGGTCTCAGGCCAGACCTCCTGTGGCTGACAGTCTGGTCTCAGGCCAGACCTCCTGTGGCTGACAGTCTGATCTCTGAATAAACGTTTTAGAAAACCCAGTTGATAAATGAGATACTTGTACAACATCTGGGTATCTTTATTCTAAATACGTTTCGCCAGCCAGTGGCTTCTTCAGTCCAGTGCAGAAGCCACTGGCTAGCGAAACGTTTCCAGAATAAAGATATCCAAATGTTGAACAAGCGTCTCATTCATCAACAGCCTGGTCAGTCAGATTATTACTGCCTGCGGTAAGCACTGACATAGACACCGTAGCCTACCTTTGACGAGGTTTCAAGAATCCTTTTACTCCCGGAGCCTGGCCACAGGCAAGGCTCGTCTGTTGCTAGCCTGGTCAATCAGGTTGTTGCTGCTGAAGGCCACCTGCCCCACATATCCATCACACCCTGGCTGATCTTGCGCCTGGTGAAGATACATGTCCAAGTTCCTTCTTCAACACTGTATGACAAGCGATAGTGGCATAGCATATCTCTGAGCAAAATACAATGGTAGCGTGGTGCAAGGAATTAACCGAACAAGACTGAAAATTGAAAGGTGGAGTTGTAAGCTGTCTTTACTTCCCAGTGTCTTGAAGAACAAAGATCAGAGGGAAGAAAGTGTGTGTGTGTGTGTGTGTGTGTGTGTGTGTGTGTGTGTGTGTGTGTGTGTATGTGTGTGTGTGTGTGTGTGTGTGTGTGTGTGTGTGTGTGTGTACTCACCTAGTTGAGGTTGCGGTGGTCGAGTCCGAGCTCCTGGCCCCGCCTCTTCACTGATCGCTACTAGGTCACTCTCCCTGAGCCGTGAGCTTTATCATACCTCTGCTTAAAGCTATGTATACTGTGTGTGTGTGTGTGTGTGTGTGTGTGTGTGTGTGTGTGTGTGTGTGTGTGTGTGTGTGTGTGTGTGTGTGTGTGTGTGTGTGTGTGTGTGTGTGTGTGTGTGTGTGTGTGTGTGGAAAACACTCCATGTTACAGCAACTTCCTTTTTATGTGAAGCTTAAATCTTGCGAGTCATTCACCTCAAGAACTGGCGATGAATCGAACCCCCGTACGCTAATAGTGACACACTTATGCAGTTAATGGCGAAATGTCTACAAATAAAGATACCCAGATGTTGCACACGTGTCTAATTCTTCATCTTGTTGATACTGTATACCATTTATGTACACAATGAGCTTTATCATGTCAAAAAGAGATGTTTGGGAGACGATAACTTTCACTATGAGAGCGAAAAATCATTAATAAAGGTTCCCTTATGCAATAATCGCGAACGAGCGATAAAAGATGTAACGTAAGCACAGGGGGCGTTAATGATAGCTTTAGGCCTTTCGTACTGCAATCACCACATTAACAGAAGCTTGCAATGTTGCAGAAATGAGTACGAAGCCCGAGCAGATTCGTTCAGTGACTTCCTACTCATTTCCGCAACACTGCAAACTCCTGATGATGTGCTGATTTTAACACGAAAGGCCTAGAGCTATCGTTCAATTCCCACCGTGGTTATTTTGCAATGGTTCCACATAACTTCGTATGTGTTTCACCATTGCGTCAGTATTCCATGCTACTGCAGACCCTTACAGACACGCTTCCCAACTCTACTCGTATAACACATAACTACACGTCGATAACACGTCTCACTGGTGCTAACGACCCCTGACAGTCGAAGCAACTTTAGCAGAAAAAAATGTCTTGCGATTAACTGAGAGTCTAGCATCAAATGGGTGGTTTTGATAAGGACCTGCCTTGTATGGGCCAGTAGACCTGCTGCAGTGTTGCTCCATTCTTATGTTTTTAATCAACCTGTTTGTCCCCCATGCTGAGCAACCCAAAAGGGTTTAGAGCCCCACAATACAGTAACTTCCACCCCCGAGTGTTTCCCAAGCGGCAGCAAGATCTGCGATGCTATTCCTGGAGGGGATTTCGGGGGTCGACGACCCCGCTGCCCGGTCTGTGACCAGGCCTCTCGATAGTTCCCACTTGAGTTTCTCGAAATTATTGCATTGACCTCAACGTAGTCTCCAAAAGTCCTCTGGCTGTCTTCAAGAAGGTGTTGGACAGGCACCTAAAGTCAGCACCTGGCCAGCCGGGCTGTGAATTGTACGTCGTCTTGCGTGCGGCCAGCAGTAACAGCCTAGTTGATCAGGCCCTGATCCACCGCGAGGCCTGGTCACATACCAGGCCGCGGGGCCGCTGACCCCTGAAACTCTCTCCAAGTATATATTCATGTGATTCACAGTGTTACCTTGGTCGTGACTGCAACTCAAAACGAAGAGTTCATTTAACGTCGCTTCAAGGGAAAAACAATTGGCTAAAAATTCGACCCAAAAACCACATCGAAAGTCAAAAAATTGTCGCGAGTTACAGTCACGGACAAAGATTCCCCCACATAATCACGGACAAAGAGCTCCCCACACTTACAATCACGGACAAAGATTTTCTCATGGTTACATTCACAGAAAACGAATTCCTGTACAGGTCATTTCTGCAACCACAATAAATTGAGGTTCTGTATAGTGAGTCAAGTTTCTCGTTGGGAGAAAACAGCGAGTAACAAATCCCAGACGAGAGAACCATGGATCTAAATACAACTGAGTGACCAGTCACTGACATCTTGCGTTACAGACTGCTGAAGAACGACAGTGTATGTGCCAAACAGTGCCAATGAAAAGTAGGACTGTACTATTACGGTATAATAATAATAAAAATAATAATAATAATAATTTTATTATTATTATTAATCTTTATTTCTACAGGTACATGTACAACGTATACAGACCATAGCATTTCGCGCAAATTAGATTAATTTTGTCCCCAGGATGCGGCCCACACCAGTCGACTAACACCCAGGTACCTATTTTACTGCTAGGTGAACAGGGACAGCAGGTGTCATAAGGAAACACGCCCTAATATTTCTGCTCTAGGCTTATCAACCAAGCTACGGGAGATATGTGGGCCGCCAGCAACAACAGCCTGGTTGATCAGGCAAGCACCAGGACAAGTCTGGCCCAGGGCCGGGCTGCGAGAGTAGGAAAACTCTGGAAAGCCTTCGAAAGTTTCAAAGTTACAACTGATACCAAAAACAAACCCTTGCTTCTAACAATAGCTCACTTTTGCCTTCTCAATCTCTCTGTGGTGGTCTGGGGAGGACACATCCAAGCAAGCAAGCATTGTCAACAAAAGCGCTCAAAAACAAAAGCAACTCGTGGAGAATTCATATATTATTGTAGCCCAATGGTTTTCCTTTTATTTAGTGATTTTAAGCATAAGAATAGTGATATTACAGATGTCATTTACAGAAGAGCTACAGGTCAACATTCAACGTACAGTAGACAGCCTATCAAAAGAAACCTTAAAACAATGTTCAGCAACCTGAATCGTCGTATGAATTTAGGCTAAAACCTTAATAGCCAATACATTAAAAAATTCTTGTAATTAATAAAAGTTAATTCTCCAAGGAACAAAAAATATACCTAACATACCCTCAGCAGATCTGGATCAGGAGGGAAAGGCGCTAAAACACGACCCCAATTAACCCCACGTTTAAAAACTTTATTATGGACTACTTCCACTTTATAGCAGTAATGTACACAGGTTCCTCACCATCAACAAAATACTAGATGAGAAACTTCAGTTTCTGATCAACCGGGATGTCGTGCATACGCTGAATTGCGGGCGGCGGGCATTAACAGCCTAATCAATCAGGCCAGCAACCAGGGATCATGGTCTCGTCTGGGACGGGCCGCGGGGGTGATGACCTCCCGAAGCGACCTCAGGTAACCTCCAATCTACTCCACGAACAATAAGAATTAAGATTTTGTTCGGATTTTTAACCCCGGAGGGTTAGCCACCCAGAATAAACCAATAAGTGTCCGGGGCCCAAGACTGTTCAACAGCCTCCCATCAAGCATTAGGGGAATTGCCAATAAACCCCTGGCTGCCTTCAAGAGAGAGCTGGGCAGATACCTAAAATCAGTGCCGGATCAGCCGTTACTGCGTGCGGCCAGCAGTAACGGCCTAGTTGATCAGGCCTTGATCCATCGGGAGGCCTGGTCATGGATCGGGCCCCGGGGGCGTTGATCCCCGGAATAACCTCCAGGTAACATCCAGGTATCCAGGAAGTCAGTCCGTCATCGAGGACTGTCTTATTTCCATTGGGGTCCTTCAATCTTGTCCCCCAGGCCAGTCGACTAACACCCAGGTACCTACTTGCTTGTTAGGTGAGCGTGGACAGCAGGTGTAAGGAAACACCCCCAGTGTTTCTACCCTTGCCAGGGATCGAACCACGGACACTCAGTGTGAGGCAAGAGCGTTGCCTACCAGGCACAGGACACCCTAAGTCGACGGATACTCAATGAAACTGATATTTACAATCATGGGCCACTCACAGGACCGCCAGCCATGTCCACTTCATTTACATGGTCTCAAGAACAAAAGCGATGAACACAGGTATGCAAGAACAAAGAAACTTTTATCTGAAGTTCTCATATCACTGATCTTCCATAGCTTTCTTATCTGAAATGGATAACAACACTAACCCTTACTTAGTATGATAACTCTTATCTTATTCCTTAAATATGACCTAAACCTATGTCACTTAAACGTTTCTTTCACAGGTGACTCTCATCAGGCTCACCTGTGAATGACATGCTGTCCAAATAAAGCCTTGCTCTACCACAGCTATCTTTGTTCTACCTTATTCAGAAGATAGATATCGTTAAAGACATATTCAATTTCCACAACAAACATCAAAGCATGTTACACAGAATTCAACTTGCGAAAACTTGTTACCTTGTAATTTACAGCCATAAAATTCTCTTTTTACCGGGGAGTCTGTGACTTTGTGGAACAAGTGGCAGCAGCGGGAAGCCACTGCATCCCTGTCCTCCCAAGCCTGTGAAACAAGTGGCACCTGGGAGCCACTACATTCCTTGTCCTGCCGCCAACTTTGCTTTGAAAGCGACAATTTTACGCTCAGAAAAAGACGATTCTTGTAAGTGAGCAAAAGGAGCAGCGGGTTCAACTAAGCGCAGTGCCGGGAGTGGCCAGAGGCTCGCCACGAGTGATTACCAATTAAACTTCCTCAATACACCATCTAGACTTGTGTTCGCTTCGAAACCTCTCCGCCGCCGCCGCCGCTCGTAAGGTTGTAAGGACAGGAAGGCACCACTGGCGGTCTCTACGGGAGATTGTCGTTCAACTTCTACCCTTTCTACTACTGCTACCACTACTATTACTACTACTGTAGTGCTAATACTACCAATACTACTATTACTGTGCTGCTAATACTACCAATACTACTATTACTGCACTACTAATACTACCAATTCTACTACTTCTACTACCCTTCATGTTCTTGCTTCTGCTGTTATTGTTGCTTCTGATGTTGTCCCTATCGCATTTCTTGTTGTTGCTGGTGCAGATTCTCCTCCTTGTTCTTGTTGCTGCTGCTTGTCTTGCTGTTACTGGTGCTTCTGTCGCTGGGCTGGAGTTTTACGACTCACTCTCCAGCGGCTCAAACTCCACCCGTACCGTGGTTTGTGGCTGTCTGCTATTGCTATCAGACAAGTGATACCGTGAGGAAAGGAACGAGGGACGTCATGTAAAAGATGACCAGAGGCAATTCAACACTGTCGAACAGCAGAAGCGATTTACCGGCGAGATGTATGATGCGGGACAAGCTATTGTGTGTTGTGAAGATCAGTGTTAACCAGGCACTGTGTGTGTGTGTGTGTATGTGTGTGTGTGTGTGTGTGTGTGTGTGTGTGTGTGTGTGTGTGTGTGTGTGTGTGTGTGTGTGTGTGTGTGTGTGTGTGTGTGTGTGTGTGTGTGTGTGTAGGATAGATAGGGAAGAGTCCTGCCATGGTGGGGTGACTCTTGGTGGAGTCCTACGGTAGCTGGGAATAAAGAGTGCCGTTGTGGTGGTACATTATGCTCCTACACAGTGTCATTTGGAGACAGTAAGAATAGGCTACAGGCAGGTAGCTCTTTACCTATCGATTAAGTTAGGTTAAGTAAGGTTAGTCAGGAAGCAGAACAAGTGTTTCCTGACGCGCGTTTTAGTCATATGATGACCCGCAGCTGGAGCTTTTGGTCTATCGATTGTAGTACATTAACAATAATAATTTAATCCTTATATCAGAGATTTACCCAAATTCCTGGAGTATATTCCATTAGAGAAACACTTCTTGATGTTACCTGGAGGTTACCTGGAAGTTATTCCGGGGATCAACGCCCCCGCGGCCCGGTCCATGACCAGGCCTCCCGATGGATCAGGGCCTGATCAACTAGGCTGTTACTGCTGGCCGCACGCAGTCCAACGTACGAGCCACAGCCCGGCTGATCCGGCACTGACTTTAAGTATCTGTCCAGCTCTCTCTTGAAGGCAGCCAGGGGTTTATTGGGAATTCCCCTAATGCTTGATGGGAGGCTGTTGAACAGTTTTGGGCCCCGGACACTTACGGTGTTTTCTCTTAGTGTACCAATGGCGCCCCTACTTTTTATTGGGGGCATTTTGCATCGCCTGCCCAGTCTTTTACTTTCGTAGGGAGTGATTTCTGTGTGCAGATTTGGGACCATTCCTTCCAAGATTTTCCAAGTGTAGATTATGATATATCTCTCCCTCCTGCGTTCCAACGAGTACAAGTCAAGTGCTTCCAAACGTTCCCAGTAGTTAAGGTGCTTGACAGAACTTATACGTGCAGTAAAGGAACTCTGTACACTCTCTAGATCTGCGATTTCACCTGCTTTGAATGGAGATGTTAATGTACAGCAGTATTCCAGCCTAGAGAGAACAAGTGATTTGAAAAGGATCATCATGGGCTTGTATACATTACTAGTAATATATACGGCGCTTGTTATTATATACTAAGAGAAACAACATTTTCTGTATATAAATAGACATGTCAAAACACTTCAATGATGTGAATATATTACACTATACCAGATGAAAAACAGGCATCATGCTTCATCACTGTCTAGAAAACTAATGGTGTCTCCATACCTGTGACCGGTCTCCCGTTTGTTTTGTTTTACCCTCGCAGAACAGCCATTTAGCCAGGTTTCCTTGTTGACTGCCTGTTCAACCCAGCTGTTGCTGTCAGCAGCCGGCTGCCTCAGAGGAGCAACCTCTGAACTTAACGGAGATGTGAAGTGAGATTGCATCAATATGTCCCTACAAAGCTGTGTCAACAGAGAGACATATAGAAGAGCTACAACACCAACCACCATACCTTCACCACCACCACCAATACTACCTACCACAAACCCTACCTCTCTCACTAGCACCACCACCACTACCTTTACCGCAACCATCACCAATAATACCAACCACAAACCCGACCACCTCTCTCACTAGCACCACCACCACTACCTTTACCGCAACCATCACCAATAATACCAACCACAAACCCGACCACCTCTCTCACTAGCACCACCACTACCTTTACCACCACCATCACCAATAATATCAACCACCTCTCTCACTAGTACCACCGCCACTAAGCCAACCAAGCTCTTCATATCACCACAAACTCTCCACCTACCTTTATTAACATTAACCTATAAACCCCTTCCATTGTGAGCCAAATCCCAATCCTCCAGCCGACCCTACACCCTTACCTATTTTAAGAGCGTTCCCGGGACGAGCCAAGGATCAATCTCCTTCTAGCCAAGGGATCAATCCCCCCCCCACTCCAGTTATTCTCGAATAATCAAGATTAGTATCTCCATGTATTAGATTACGAGGCATCGATGTTCTGTGATGGGATTTACGGTAGGATTTATGGGAAGGGGAGAGAGAGAAAGTATGGTTAGAAGCGGTGATGGTCGAAATAGGCCTTATTTTTACCGAGATTATCAGCCATTTATGCACCCCTGGCTTTCCCGTTTTCAACTCCACGTTATCAAGAGGGGATGTTCTTATGGCCCATTAATTTAATCCATGATAATGAGATGCGATATTCGCCTTCATAATGACAGATCAATGTAACGAGGTGAGGCCCTCCATTAGCTGCTTTTGTCATAACAATCGTTACAACACAAAAATTAAAGTCACAATACTGTGGCTGCTGAAACAAATTACAACTAAACCACAATACCGTGGCTACAACAATTCACAACTAACCCAAAATACCGTGGCTGCAGCTATTCACAACTAACCCACAATACCGTGTCTACAACAATTCACAACTAACCCACAATACCGTGTCTACAATAATTCACAACTAACCCACAATACCGTGTCTACAACAATTCACAACTAAACCACAATACCGTGGCTACAATTCACAACTAAACCACAATACCGTGGCTACAACAATTCACAACTAAACCACAATACCGTGACTACAACAATTTACAAATAAACCACAATACCGTGGCTACAACAATTCACAACTAAACCACAATACCGTGGCTACAACAATTCACAACTAAACCACAATACAGTGCCTATAACAATTCACAACTCACCCACAATACCGTGCCTACAACAATTCATAACTAAACCACAATACCGTGGCTACAACAATTCACAACTAAACCACAATACCGTGGCTACAACAATTCGCAACTAACCCACAATTCAGGGTAAATTTTTAACGACGTTTAGCTCCGTCAGAAACATTATCCCTCGCGGCTTGATAATGTTCCAAGATGATCGAAACGTCGTTAATGTTCTCGTCGAATGATCAGAAGCGCAATATTGGTAAGGGTGACCCAGCGTCGGAGAAATGGTAGGTATCAGACTCCATTCAAGGAAGGGAAGAGCTCCAATTTCTTGGATTAAGATTATAATCATGGAGAAGCGCTAAACCCGTAGGATTATAAAGCGCCTGGGGGGGGGAAAGGAAGGTATTCAGGCTTAATTCAGGGAACTGATGCACAGATCCAATTCCCTAGATCAAGAGCCCCTCACCAGCATCAAGGAACCCCCCTTGAGGAGCTTGGATTAAGAACTCTTGGATTAAGAACTCAAAACGAGAGATGCCAAGCCCATGATGATCCTTTTCAAATCACTTGTTCTCTCTAGGCTGGAATACTGCTGTACATTAACATCTCCATACAAAGCAGGTGAAATCGCAGATCTAGAGAGTGTACAGAGATCCTTTACTGCACGTATAAGTTCTGTCAAGCACCTAAACTACTGGGAACGTTTGGAAGCACTTGACTTGTACTCGTTGGAACGCAGGAGGGAGAGGTATATCATAATCTACACTTGGAAAATCTTGGAAGGAATGGTCCCAAATCTGCACACAGAAATCACTCCCTACGAAAGTAAAAGACTGGGCAGGCGATGCAAAATGCCGCCAATAAAAAGTAGGGGCGCCATTGGTACACTAAGAGAAAACACCATAAGTGTCCGGGGCCCAAGACTGTTCAACAGCCTCCCATCAAGCATTAGGGGAATTGCCAATAAACCCCTGGCTGCCTTCAAGAGAGAGCTGGACAGATACCTAAAGTCAGTGCCGGATCAGCCGGGCTGTGGCTCGTACGTCGGACTGCGTGCGGCCAGCAGTAACAGCCTAGTTGATCAGGCCCTGATCCATCGGGAGGCCTGGTCGTGGACCGGGCCGCGGGGGCGTTGATCCCCGGAATAACCTCCAGGTAACCTCCAGGTAACAGGCATCAAACCACTTCCTCCTTTACCCCTCCCTGAAGAAATTAAGTCCCGTTTCAAGCTTCTTGGAAACTGTATCGAAATCTAAGAGAACAACAGCGAGTCGTTGTCTGGGGCAAATAGCAACACGTGTACCTGACTGTACAAAGGGTATATACAGAGAGAGAGAGAGAGAGAGAGAGAGAGAGAGAGAGAGAGAGAGAGAGAGAGAGAGATGTGTGTATATCGGAAAGAAGTGTATCTCACTGTATATGGACCGAGAATTTACTTTTAACCCCCTGCTAATATACAGGTGAATTGCAGCCTTAAATGACCCTCGAGCAGTTCATGGGATTTAAATCTAACAAATTAATTGGGAACAGATAGGCAAAAAAGGAGGGGGAGGAGAGAGAGAGAGAGAGAGAATATATGTAAAATGCCAAACATTAACTGGCCACCTATCATCACCCACCCACAACAATACATACCACCATCAATCACCCACAACACATAACACCATCAATCACCCACAACAGCACATACCACCATCAATCACCCACATGGCATACCACTGTCAATCACCCACAACAACAGCTCACAATACACGCCATCAACCACCCACAACAACCGCCCACAATACACACCATCAACCACCCACAACAACAGCCAACAATACACACCATCAACCACCCACAACAACAGCCCACAATACACACCATCAACCACCCACAACAACCGCCCACAATACACACCATCAACCACCCACAACAACCGCCCACAATACAAACCATCAACCACCCACAACAACCGCCCACAATACACACCATCAACCACCCACAACAACCGCCCACAATACACACCATCAACCACCCACAACAACCGCCCACAATACACACCAGCAGCAGTAACAGCCTAGTTGATCAGGCCCTGATCCATCGGGAGGCCTGGTCATGGACCGGGCCGCGGGGGCGTTGATCCCCGGAATAACCTCCAGGTAACCATCAACCACCCACAACAACCGCCCACAATACACACCATCAACCACCCACAATACACACCATCAACCACCCACAACAACCGCCCATAATACACACCATCAACCACCCACAACAACCGCCCACAATACACGCCATTAACCACCCACAACAACCGCCCACAATACACACCATCAACCACCCACAACAACAGCGCACCAATACCCCCCTCCACCCCACAACCTACTAACCCTCACCCTTTCGTCTCTTATGAAATAATCTTCTGAAAGGCTGACTCCACCCTATTTCTATCCTACTCCCCTCGTTACCGCAATCCCAAAACCCATCCCTACCCTCGCACGATAATCCCCGGCCCCTCACGATGAGCTTCCAATACCCCTCTTCCCTTCACCCCCCCATTCACACACATTCAGTCCCTTCGTCCCTTCCCCACCCACATACATCCTTTCATCCTCACCCCCCACACACACATACATACTCACTACACAGTGTTATCTAACCTTGATAAAAAAAATACATGTACTGGCAAACTGAACTGCAGTTACTGAATTATACGTCAGTATCTTTGACATGACTTCTAATTCAATAACTTCGACATGACTTGTAATTCAGTATCTTCGACATGACTTCTAATTTAATATCTTTGACATGACTTCTAATTCAGTATCTTCGACATGCATATTATCAAAATTTATGAAGATTGTAAGAAAGGTACTGGAGAATATGGAGAGGAAAATACTGAAATGAGAAAACAATCATGGATTCAGTAATGGAAAATCCAGTCCAACAAGCTTACCAGAGTTTTATAACAGTGAAACACAAAAGTAAAACAAGAAAAACAGGGATGGGTGACTGCATTTTCCTGAACTCCAAGAAACCATTTGGCATAGTCATATCAGAGACTAAATCCAGAAAAAAAGGACAGGAATAAAAGGTGAAGTGAATAACTGGCAGTCGAGTAACTGTTAGGGCATTCGTAACGACATGGGGGAGGGGGTCCACTGGGAACTGTATTAGGACCGCTATCGTTACCTTGAGATCCTTTCTCCTTGCTGAAGGTGTAAAAGTAATGAGAGGGATAAGACCTAAACAAACTGCAGTCATAGTCGAAGAATTGGCTTCTAAAATTCAATTTAAAAACATGCGAGGTCATGTGAACTAGAGAACACGAAGTACTGCATCGGAGGAGACGAGTTGCAAATATCCGTGAAGGAAAAAGGTGTGAGGGTAAACATGACACGATACATATACCTGGAGGTAAAAACAGTAAAATTTCAGTGGTATGTGCAGGACTAGCAAATCTCGGAAGAGCAATTGAGTATAGGGCTCCAGTGTGGAGCCCACACTCCTGGCCGAACATGTTTGTAACCAGACTAGTCAAAGAGCAGAGAGGAATGCACTATGAGGAGAGGTCGAAGGAGGTCGAAGTGAACCTGACGCCCGTTGCGGAGACAAGGACTATAGAAAACTTAATTAGTGTACGAATTTAAGAGGAACTGATTACCTGTAGGTTAACTGTAATTGCTTCCTGAGAAGGAAGGGGGGTTAGAGCCCCCCAGCAGCTAGGCCCCAGACCAGCCTCTTGTCTGATTTATGAGGACTAGGATCAAGGGGATGCAAGTGGAAAGTGAAGACAAAGATAAGCCATAGGAATGTTAGAAACTATTTCTTTAGTCTCAAGGAAATTCCCGACAAATCTCTGAATGTCTTCAAGACGGAACTTGGTAAGTTCCTCACATACGTCATATGTCAGACTGGGTGCAATCAGCAGTCACAGCCTGGATGATCAGGTCTTGATGCACCATGAGGTCTAGGTTGGTACCGGGCAGAGGGGGTGTTGACCACCAGAAAAATCCTCCAGGTGGCTGAAAAGTGGAATGAATTGGAAGAGTAAGTGGTGGAGGCCAACTCAATACATCTTAAATAGTTTTGATAAGGACTAAGAGGACAGAAATCAGAAATGCCGAACAAAGTTGAGTAAACTCTAGAAGGTGTGGTCAGGAGCTGAGTCTCAACTTCCCTCTAAAACAACTCGATGAGTACACCACTACTCTGTCCTCAGCGCCATCCTCTCTTTCTCACCACCAATATTCCTCACAATCATCCCTCCCTGACCACCATCCCTTCCTCTCCAACATCCCTCCTTCACCATCCCTCCCCCACTGCCGTCCCTCCCTCAATGCCTCTCCCCCCACGTCTCTCATCACCTCAACTGCCTCAATCTTCGGGACCAGCTAAAACAAGTTCCAATTCCATCAGTCTTCCCGTCAAGATCTTCGATTTTTTTACCCTCCTTTTATCGAGTCCCCTCCCTCCTTCTCTTTCCTCGCTCCCTCCCTCCCCTTGCTCCTCTTCCTTCCTCCAACCCTCTTATTCCCTCCCTCACACGCGACTACCTCCCGATTTACTCCTCTGCCTCAATAATTCCTCCACTTTCCCTCCCACCTCCACAAATGTTATTCCCCGATTATCATTGTCATTTATTCTTCCTTTTCTTCCTCCGGCTCCTATTCTTCTCGTTCTTCTTCCCTCTATTCTTCCTCCTTGAAGGAGTAACGGCAACAGAAGTTTTAGAATAGAAATAAATTTTCTCCTTTCCCATTGAAAGTGGACGGCTCTTGATCCAAGTAACTGGATCTACCCTCCTCTTCCTTGGATTAAACCGGAATACTTCCCATTCCCAAGGTACTATATGACCCATTTTCCTCCAGGTTTAGCGCATCCCTACAAATAATACTCTCACCCTTCAAAGTAGAAATGCCATGGTAACAGTTAGGTATCACAAAGTAATTAGCCATGTATGGTAATAATTATGAATGTCAAATATGCCCCAGTTCAATCATGTGCACAATTAGAAAACAGTCTTCTAACAACTAACCTAACATAACCTAAAGTGACCAACACACTAGCAGCAGACATCAGAAGTACTGTTGGAACGAAGACAGAGATTTTGAAAAAGCAGCTGCACAGCTTTCTGCTACAATTGCCGGATCAGTCGGGTTGTGACAGCCATGTATGCCTGAGGGTAACTGGCGCAAACTGCCTGGTTGACCAGGCGGTCAACGGGAAAGCTCGATTTCAGATAGGGTTTGTCATACCAGGGGAGGAGGGGAGAGAACAGCGACCGACAAACCTCACACCCTCCAGATTGATTACTAACCCCGAAAGATTATTCTACCGGGCGGTGTGTCAAGAGAGGACGCGATACACAAATAATCCGCAAGTCACTTGAAAATGGCTCAAATCAGACCGAAATGTCGTCATAAGTTCTCTCTCCTATGTGCGGATTATTTGTGTATTGTTCCAGTCACGTTAGTATGCTTTTTTGTTCTTTGAGAGGATGTGATGTTTGTACCAACGATACCCACCTGCCTACTCAAGGGGGACGGTAACTCAAGGAGTTCTTTGTAATGGTTACAGCTAGAGAGAGGGTTTTTTGCCTCCACAGAGCAGAAGGGGCTCGGCTACCACGCTGGGGTGTAAGGGAGAGAAGCCTGTCCTCTCAGCAGCAACAAGCCTGTTATTATGAGGGGACTTTGACTACATCTAAGGGCAGTGACTAGTCCTGTGAGACCTAGGTGAAGCCACTTCCGAAACCAGTACTATAATATTGGGTGGAAACTTCAGTAAACAACTAATTGATTTACTATTTTGTCTGTGCATTTTGTGCCCTCCTAAACTTTTCTAAGACGATAGATCATTTGTAAACATCTTCCTATGTTGTGATATCATTTCAGTTCCACTAAATTGGCTTAAGTTTTAAAGGAACCAGTAACTGATTTTTGGATGTACGTACATGTATGTGCGAGAAAGTGGCAGTAAAGTGGATAAGTTTCATCAGCTGGTGAGGAAAATACTTGCCACCAACAAGTACATTAATTATTAATTAATAAGTGGTGTAAAAAGGGGTCAACTTGGAGTCTACCTGGGTGCACCGGGGGTCAACGCCCCCGCGGCCCGATCCATGACCACGCCTCCCTGATCAACTAAACTGTCATTGCTTGCAGGACGCAATCCAACGCACGAACCACTGCTCGGCTGGACAGCTACTGACTTGAGTGATTCCTGTGTGTAAATTTGCAACTAGTCGCTGTATAGCCCTTGTGGTTTAGCGCTTCTTTTTTATTATAATAATTGGGACTAGTCCTGCTAGAATTTTCTAGGTACAAATTATGATATATCTTTACTCGCACCCCTAACTGATAAGAGGTGGTTATGTTGACTACCAGTGGGAAGAGGAAAGATTTAGTCCCTCCCCCTACATATAAGAGATTGTGGAGTATAAAAGGAGCCCTCGAACCCAGTCACAGTTATATCACAGGCAAGCCGGCTTTATGGCTACAAGGTGTAGAGCAGTGGTTCCCAAACTGGGGGTAAATTACCCCCTGGGGGTAATTTAACCATTTTTGGGGGGTAATGGAGGGGTGACAGAAAAAAAGTTATGAATTCTGAAAATCAAGAAAACAATGCGGTACCCGGTATGAGGATTATTGTTAACTTTGTCTTAGTATATAAAGTTGTAAAGTAAACCTATTATAAGTAAGTAATAAAGTTAAACCAAATAACAATAAACATCAAAAACTAATATACAGTATTAGAAAAGAAGAAATATATAGCTAAGTGTGTGGAAACCCAAAAGTATTTTGACAAGTATGCTTCAGGACAAAAGTCACTCAGTAGCCCAGATCGACCTGTCCAGTATGCGTCACTCACTTCCTGAGGCTGCCTCTATTTCACACTCAGTTTATCTGTGAGCATCAGCCGAGGTAGACATAAGCTGGTATGTATGTGTACTGCCCTGTGCAGTATATAGTTAGTATTTACCCACTGTTACTGTGAATTTGTAGCTATTATTAATTTTATATATAATGTATGTGTGGTTCTTACGTTTTCAATGGTTTTGCTGTAGAGGAAAGAGGAAGAGCCTTCCGCTATAATATCCTAATTTCAATTATCTAGCGCTTGTTTTTGTACACAATCATCATACCTTCTAATCATTCACTGTCTCTTCCCTTCTACATTTATCCAATGATTCTCCTCCCTCCTTCATTCTCGATAATCTTTTCCACACCTTCTGCTATAACCCCTACTACACCTCCTACCATAACCCCCTCTCATAGCTTCCCCTCAACATCTACTCCACAATTCCCCTCACTCTCACATCAGCGTGTCAGTTTCCTCTCAGAACAGCCAAGCATGAAATAACAGAATCCGTGCGTACTGATGAGTCCCCTCTCTCTCCTGCCCTCACGCTACACAATGGCCTAAGCTCGCAAACTTGGGGAAAAAAAGGAAAAAAAAAGTTTCTAAAAAAAGGAGAAAGCCTTGTGTCTTAGGAGCATAAGGGTCATTTTTAACCGGTATAGTGTCATTATTTGGATAGTGAGACAAGGGGAGGCGAGGGGTTAAGTCTATAACAGTGAAAAGGGGAAGTATGTGAGGGAAAAAAATGATCTGTGCCTAGGAAAACTGTGTAGGAGTGAGAAGGGGAGGGATGGGGGGTAATCTGTAATGGTACAACGCATCCTCTAACTTAAACGGCGCACGTCAGGATACCAACGAACTAACGAAGAACGACATGCACCTGTACCCTGTTCCAGGGTGCTCTTTTTTACCTCACAGCCCGGCCCGAGGCCTGGCTTCCTAGGTGGCTGTCTGGTCAACCAGGCTGTTTCTACTAGCACCACGCAGACATCAACCTGGCATTGAACCAGCGCTTGTAGCAGGAAAAGACGTTCAGCTCCTTGATTTTTTTTTTTCGGCAGTGTTTCTGATATCTGCTGGTTATACGATGACAAGTCTTGGACCACACATGCTGATCCAGTGTTATGTGACTGTATTCAAGGTCCTTTACTCTTCACTAGTTTGACGCCACACGTTACTTTCATATCAGCAAGTTAAGCCACTCGTCTATGTTGTTACTGTCGACTAACTAATCGCAAAAACACATTAGTTTTCGTTAATCTAACCTGGCCGCAAATAAAGAGTATTAAAGTTTAGGCGTTATATAGATCGGGCAGAAATAAAAAAAAGTAGAATAAAAACATAAGAAATTTGGTATTTTCGATCTAAAAATAATGGATTTTTTTGGCCAAAATATTTTAACTTTAGTGGAAAACAGGAAATTATACGAAAAATTGTAAATGATCTGCAATGCTCGAAAAAAAAAACCGTTCTATCTGGAAGAGAAGGTGCACAGCGAGGACACTAAAGTCTGTGGGAAGGAAGACACAACACCATTAAGGAAATCTTGGTTAATTTAATGAGGAACGTCTAAACTCATTGAATTTATAGCCTTTTCTTTTGTGTTTATTTCCCAGCATATGTATCAGTACACAACTACAATGACACATGCATAGTCAGATAAAAAGAACTTATACCCTCTCTTGTCTACCATAACGGCATGGTAAATTATTCATTCATTCTCAACCAATGTCAACCTTAATCACACCTCGACCAACCTTAATCACACCTCGACCAATCTGAGCTTCAATCAATCACAGCCACGATCTAAATATTTCCTGCAATGTTATTAACGAAACCGCAAGAAAAATGACAAGTTGGATAAATAAAACCTTCAAAACAAGCGATGCCAAGCCAGTGATGATACTCTCCAGATCACTCGTTCTCTCTGTGTACTAACGGCTCCCTTCAAGGCAGGCGAAATTGCTGAGCTGGAGAATGTGCATAGAGCCTTCAGTCAAGCATCAAAATTACTGGGAGCGCTTGAAATCCCTAGAACTGTACTCCTTAAACGTAGGCGAGACACCTGAAAAATAATCGAGGGTTTGGTCCCAAATCTGCACACTGAAATAACTATTTTTGAATACAAAACGGTGTAAAATACCTCCCATGCAAAGCAGGTGACGATGAGTATACAGAGAACTCAATAAGTGTTAAGGGATCACGACTCTTCAACACCCCTCCCTTCATGAATAAGGGGGATCACCAACAAACCCCTCGCTATCTTTCAAGAGTTAACACGACAGATTCATTAGAACAGTTCCTGATAAACCGGACTGATACGTTGGTAGACCTGGTCTGGGATTGGGCCGTATGGACACTGACCTCCGGGAGCGACTTAGGTAAACTCCAGGTTTAAACATTTTCTCTCGTGCGTCCTATGCACGGTAAGAGTCAGTATGAAGATAAAAGAGAGTATCGGCGGTCAGCAGAAAAACAAAAAGGTCGAGTCTCCCTTGTCTGAGTGGCCCAGTCTCCTTCATGTGACAAGTTCACTGTTCCTTGTCTGTGTGGTTGTCTCCACCCACCACCTGCCTTCACTAAACCCTAGAATAACCTATATCAAACTAACAACTGGTGCCTTTATCTGATACAATTTCAAGATTCTTATCATGAAAAATAATTGTGTAAATGGATAACTGTTTGTGTTATTCCCATAAGAGAGCGAACCTTTCATGAACGATAGTATGTGGTTGTTGCCCCAAGGTTACTCATATGTTTTAGTTAATAAATATCTAATGTAATGGTTATAATTATAACCACAAGGGGTGGAGGTGTAAGCCAGAGGAAGGCCTCGGTCAGATGACCAGAAGCCCCAGTTGTGGGTCATCATATGACTAAGACCCGCGTCAGGAAACACTTGTCCTGTTTCCTGATAAGCCTAACTGAACCTAACCTAACCTTCAGTTTGTCGAATGTCTTCCAACCTCTCTCTTTTCTCTTTGTTCAATCTTCACACCTTTTCCTATGTTCTCAATCTTCTCACCTGTTCCTATAATGTTCTCACGCTATCCCTAATCTGTTTTTCCCCCTCGCCTCGATCACCCGTTAGGCGTCCCTCGTCACTGCTGTGAGGGAGGCCTAGTCTCCTGTGTTTTTCTCATATATATAATATATATATATATATATATATATATATATATATATATATATATATATATATATATATATATATATATATATATATATATATATATATATATATATGTATATATATATATGTATATATATATATATATATATATATATATATATATATATATATATATATATATATATATGTATATATATATATATATATATATATATATATATATATATATATATATATATATATATATATATATATATATATATATATATATATATATATATATATATATATATATATATATATATATATATATATATATATATATATATATATATATGTATGTAACGGTTACCCTTAGAGTAACCGTGGCCAGTGACACCTACGCTACTCTGAGACCTCTCTCCCTGCTTTGGTTGCTCCCTTGCAACATTGCACAGCTCCTGATGACGCACTGAGTAGTACTTGAGTTAAAGATTTCCTCTCTCCCCCCGTGGATTGTCCTGCATAGTTAAGATCGCTCGTCTGCGCTTGTTTGCACACACACACACACACACACACACACACACACATATATATATATATATATATATATATATATATATATATATATATATATATATATATATATATATATATCAATGCACCACGCAGAAATAGGCGGGTATATACAGAGACGATCGCAGTCAGCAGGATTCGCAGGGAGGCAGGCAAGGTTCCCCAAGTGACGTTCTAGATCACCCGGCCACTGATGCCTCAAAAGCTGGGCAGCCTTGTTTACAAGCCCTATTATATACACACACATATGTACTCTACATTTCCTCGACATACACTTTAATGTTACCTGCTGATTTCCTATTACATAGATCATGGCCGCAACCTAGTGCTGACTCAGGCCAGACCTCCTGGTTGACAGCCTGTTTCAGTACCCACCGGCGCTCAACAATCCAAGGATCTCATTTTCCTTACAATTACTGGGATCATTTTATTACTATTCCCTTGACTTATGGTCTCACCCCCTTTATTCATGATTACCCTCTCAGCCCTCCGTCATCTCCCTTCCCCCAGTGATCCCTCACACACATACACACACGCCCCTAGTCATTCCGGGCCCCCCATATGGCTGATCTGGCCCCAGGGAACTTCTAACGTGAACCGGGTGATAGGCTGTTGTATGGTTGATCCTGAAAAATGAGGCCAAATGGCTTCTCCCCTCCATGAATTCCACCGGGGTGTATTTTATAGTCATTTCCTTCACTTGTTGCTGAATTTTTGGACAATGTTTTGTTGCAGGCGTATGTATAATCTGCCCGGTTATGTGCTCTTGTTTTTTTATTATTTTCCTATAACAATTATGTTTCATTGTTATTTGTACTCGTGTTGAGCGAGGAGAGTTTATTGTGTCAACAAATTGCTTTACGTTTCTATTTCTGGTTTAATAATGAATTATATTTAAAAACCCAAGAGAAAGAATTACTCACTTTACGAAATAAAAACAAAATGAAATTGCATTTTCTTTCATTCGACGCCTTGAGAATTTATTAAGGACGAGGTAGAGTTAGTTAGTTGTAGTGTTATGGTGTTAAGTTAGATAAGCCTTGGTAGAGGATTTAGGTCGCCATAGAATTAGTTAGGTGTAGAACCCATGATCTATATATGCGTCATTAAGGCTGCAATACACACGTTCAAGAACGATTTTATCTCTAAAATATGGCTTACTGTACATAGTGTACATTCAGTCACACACATGGGACAGAAGCTGTGATTCGACCCCTGCAACGACATATAGGTAAGTATATACACGGGCCAGGAGCTGTGAATCGACCCCTGCAACCACATACAGATGAGAGTGAGCACGCGCGCACGCACGCACACGCACAATCAAAATTCCGATGGAATTTTGATGAACTGGAGAGAGGAGACAGCGGAGAAGAAGGCGATTACATAGCGGGAACACTTCACTCTGGAGGTCCCAAGGTGGTAATTGCAGTGATGTATAACCCACCACAGAACAGCAGGACGCCAAGGCAAGAGTATGACGAGAGGAATAGAACGATGGTTGACACACTGGCTGCAGTGGCCAGAAGAGCTCATGCATGCAGGGCAAAGCTCCTGATCATGGGCGATTTTAACCACAAGGAGATCGATTGGGAGAACTTGGAGCCACATGGGGGCCAAGACACATGGAGGGCTAAGATGATGGAGGTGGTACTGGAAAATTTCATGTACCAACACGTAAGGGACACTACAAGAGAGAGAGGAGAGGATGAACCAGCAAGACTGGACCAAGTATTCACCTTGAGTAGTGCAGATATTGAGGACATCACATATGAAAGACCCCTTGGGGCCAGCGATCATGTGGTTTTTAGCTTCGAATACACAGTAGAGCTACAAGTGGAGGGGGAAGCAGGAAGGCCAGGACGAATGAAGCCAAACTACAAGAAAGGGAACTACACGGGAATGGGGAACTTCCTGAACGGGGTTCAGTGGGACAGACAACTGGCAGGGAAGCCAGTTAATGAGATGATGGAATATGTAGCAACAATGTGCAAGGAGGCTGAGGAGAGGTTTGTACACTATCACTGTATTACCTAATCATATATACACTAACAAACACACCTCTTCTTTATCGGGTCACTCTGCCTCGATGGGAGATTGCCGCCGTGCTAAAAAACAGACACACATCTCGGTCTACAGGATACTTCAACAATTCCTTCTGTATACGTACCGAGATGCACACCTCTCACTGAATATATAGAGATACACATCTCCCGGTGTATATGAACTGGGGAGGAGAGAGAGACAGAGAGAGAGAACAGCTCTTGACGAAATCCACCACTCATGACTCCACACACCTTGACAACACCTGCAGCAGTTAATTAGCACCCAATCCTCCACCACCTCACCTGCCACGGCGACACACCTCACCTCGACAGGATTTATATACTACACATATATATAGTATATGTCGTGCCGAATATGTAAAACTTGCAATTCTGGCTTAAATAACAAAGCTCTTCTTGTCGAATAAGGCAAGCGAAAATTTGTGTATACAATAATTTCGCAAAAATCATTCTGTACCTAAAGAAAAAAAAAATTCCATTGTGTTTGTTTATTATTAAATTATTGTAAACTTATCTAAAATATATTTAGCTGGATTAAGCTAAATTAAATTGCGCTTGTTATAATAAGGTTAGGTAAGTTTTCTAAGGTTCTTTTGGTGCAAAATTATTAATTTTTACATTAACATAAATTAAAAAAAATATGTTTAAACGTATAAAAGAAAATTTTAGAAAGGACTTAATATTAAATGAGTTCATTTCTTAATGCATATACCGTGAAACCTTCCCGTAATTCATATTTAAGATATTAAAGCATCCTAGATTTTAGCGTCTAACAGGTGAACTGCTGCCTTAACGATCCTCTTGCAGCGGGTAAAACTTAAACCAAACAAATTTCCTCCTCCTCTAGTCTTCCCCCATCTCCCAACCCATCTGCGCCTGTTGTAAACGTTGCAATAAGCACGCTGACGTGTTCGACACAGTAAAGCTGTTCACTGTATATATTTTGCAGTATTCCCAGAGCAATGTGTATATTTCGACACCCAATACCATTAAAATTCATGTGCAATAAAGTTCGGACAAATAAAGACACGAGTTGTTTTATAATATTTGCTAATAAAATAAAAGAGCACTGCAGCTGAAAGAAGAGCTGCACAACCCATTCGGCTTTAGCGTTTTCTTGCGAATATAATAATGCAACAGCAGAGCTTCAGTGTTGAAATACGTTAATTTGAACGAAGGGTAATCCGACATAGAAAGACAAAAATGTCGCCTCGCGAATATCTATTCAATAGACTCATCAAAAATCAATAGATTAGTGTAAGTCTTTTTTTGAGTGAGTGATCCTGGTAGAGAGCAGCAACAGAAGCAGCAGCAGCAGCAGCAGCAGCAGTTGCTGGAGTTAATTAGAGCATCAATAACTGAGTGTGGCGGTAGAGACGACACAGCCATCTAGTACTGCTGCTGCTTGTATGAATCTCCTAGGTTTACCTAGCTTAGAGTGGAAAGGTGTTGACAACATTACTAGTGTCTAGCACATCCTCTCTCACTGCTACTGACCCAGCACACACTTCTACTGAACCAGCACATACACACTGCTACTGACCCAGCACATACACACTGCTACTGAACCAGCACATACACACTGCTACTGACCCAGCACATACACACTGCTACTGAACCAGCACATACACACTGCTACTGACCCAGCACACACACACAGTGCTACTGACCCAGCACACACACACAGTGCTACTGACCCAGCACACACACACAGTGCTACTGACCCAGCACACACACAGTGCTACTGACCCAGCACACACACACAGTGCTACTGACCCAGCACACACACACAGTGCTACTGACCCAGCACACACACACAGTGCTACTGACCCAGCACACACACACAGTGCTACTGACCCAGCACACACATACACTGCTACTGACACAGCACACACATACACTGCTACTGACCAAGCACACACTGCTACTGACCCAACACATACACTGCTACTGAACCAACACATACACACTGCTACTGACCCAGCACATACACACTGCTACTGAACAAGCACATACACACTGCTACTGACCCAGCACACACACACACTGCTACTGACCCAGCACACACACAGTGCTACTGACCCAGCACACACATACACTGCTACTGACCAAGCACACACTGCTACTGACTCAGCACATACACACACTGCTACTGAACCAGCACATACACACTGCTACTGACCAAGCACACACACATACACTGCTACTGACCAAGCACATACACATTGCTACTGACCCAGCACACACACACACTGCTACTGACCAAGCACATATATACACTGCTAGTGACCCAGCACACACACACTCACTGCTACTGACCCAGCACACACACACACTGCTACTGACCCAGCACACACACACTGCTACTGACCCAGCACACACACACACTGCTACTGACCCAGCACACACACACACACACTGCTACTGACCAAGCACATATATACACTGCTAGTGACTCAGCACACACATACACTGCTACTGACCCAGCACACACACATACACTGCTACTGACCCAGCACACACACACACTGCTACTGACCCAGCACACACACACACTGCTACTGACCCAGCACACACACACACACACTGCTACTGACCCAGCACACACACACACTGCTACTGACCAAGCACATATATACCCTGCTAGTGACCCAGCACACACACACTCACTGCTACTGACCCAGCACACACACACACTGCTACTGACCCAGCACACACACACTGCTACTGACCCAGCACACACACACACTGCTACTGACCCAGCACACACACACACACACTGCTACTGACCAAGCACATATATACACTGCTAGTGACTCAGCACACACATACACTGCTACTGACCCAGCACACACACATACACTGCTACTGACCCAGCACACACACACACTGCTACTGACCCAGCACACACACACACTGCTACTGACCCAGCACACACACACACACACTGCTACTGACCCAGCACACACACACACACACACACACACACTGCTACTGACCCAGCACACACACACACACACACTGCTACTGACCCAGCACACACACACACACACTGCTACTGACCCAGCACACATACACACACACTGCTACTGACCCAGCACACACACACACTGCTACTGACCCAGCACACACACACACTGCTACTGACCCAGCACACACACACACACACTGGGACCGGACAACATCTCCCCATGGGTCCTTAGAGAAGGAGCAGAGATGCTGTGCGTGCCTCTAACCACAATCTTCAACACATCCCTTGAAACTGGGCAACTACCTGAGAAATGGAAGACAGCTAATGTAGTCCCCATATTTAAGAAAGGAAACAGAAACGAGGCGCTAAACTACAGACCTGTGTCTCTGACATGTATTGTGTGCAAAGTCATGGAGAAGATTATCAGGAGGAGAGTGGTCGAACACCTGGAAAGGAACAAGATTATAAATGAAAACCAGCATGGGTTCATGGAAGGCAAATCTTGTATCACAAACCTCCTGGAGTTTTATGACAAGGTAACAGAAGTAAGACACGAGAGAGAGGGGTGGGTAGATTGCGTTTTCCTAGACTGCAGGAAGGCCTTTGACACAGTTCCCCACAAGAGATTAGTGCAGAAGCTGGAGGATCAGGCGCACGTAAAAGGGAGGGCACTGCAATGGATAAGGGAATACCTGACAGGGAGGCAGCAACGAGTCATGGTACGTGAAGAGGTATCACAGTGGGCACCTGTTACGAGCGGGGTCCCACAGGGGTCAGTTCTAGGACCAGTGCTATTTTTGATATATGTGAACGACATGATGGAAGGAATAGACTCTGAAGTGTCCCTGTTCGCAGATGACGTGAAGTTGATGAGAAGAATTAAATTGGACGAGGATGAGGCAGGACTGCAAAGAGACCTGGACAGGCTGGACATGTGGTCCAGCAACTGGCTTCTCGAATTCAATCCAGCCAAATGCAAAGTCATGAAGATTGGGGAGGGGCAAAGAAGACCGCAGACAGAGTATAGGCTAGGTGGACAAAGGCTACAGACCTCACTCAGGGAGAAAGACCTTGGGGTGACCATAGCACCGAGCACATCACCGGAGGCACACATCAACCAAATAACCGCTGCAGCATACGGGCGCCTGGCAAACCTGAGAATAGCGTTCCGATACCTTAATAAGGAATCGTTTAAGACACTGTACACTGTGTATGTTAGGCCCATACTGGAGTATGCAGCACCAGTCTGGAACCCACACCTGGTCAAGCACGTCAAGAAGTTAGAGAAAGTACAAAGGTTTGCAACAAGGCTAGTCCCAGAGCTCAAGGGAATGTCGTACGAGGAAAGGTTAAGGGAAATCGGACTGACGACATTGGAGGACAGAAGGGTCAGGGGAGACATGATAACGACATACAAGATACTGCGGGGAATAGACAAGGTGGACAGAGATAGGATGTTCCAGAGAGGGGACACAGGGACAAGGGGTCACAACTGGAAGCTGAAGACTCAGACGAGTCACAGGGACGTTAGGAAGTATTTCTTCAGTCATAGAGTTGTCGGCAAGTGGAATAGCCTAGCAAGTGAAGTAGTGGAGGCAGGAACCATACATAGTTTTAAGAAGAGGTATGACAAAGCTCAGGAAGCAGAGAGAGGATCCAGTAGCGATCAGTGAAGAGGCGGGGCCAGGAGCTGAGTCTCGACCCCTGCAACCACAATTAGGTGAGTACTACTACTGACCCAGCACACACACACACACACTGCTACTGACCCAGCACACACACACACTGCTACTGACCCAGCACACACACTGCTACTGACCCAGCACACACACACACACACACTGCTACTGACCCAGCACACACACTGCTACTGACCCAGCACACACACACACACACTGCTACTGACCCAGCGCACACACACACTGCTACTGACCCAGCACACACACACACTGCTACTGACCCAGCACACACACACACACTGCTACTGACCCAGCACACTAACCCAGGGGGACACAGTAACGGGGTCAAGCAGGTCTTCATAAAACAACATTACAGTTATTGCTACAGTTCCCTGGGGCGGCCCACACCCGCTACGCATAAATCAAGTTAGGTCGCTTCATTTCTATGCGTTATGTCCTATTGCGTGCCAGCGTGCGTAGGCTCATGCGCAGATTATGCACCAGCACTCGTGCGCAGTCTGATGTTGTGAATACGCACTAGCATCGTGCGTAAACTGATACTGTTTTATACACTGACACCATGCGTTGTATTGTGAGTAAACTGATGTATTAGGCACTGGCACCGTGCGTAGGCTGTAGTGTACACACTGGCAGCTACTCACAGGATTTTTATGATGAGTGATATAGAGTGATTTTAGATGGGAAAGGGAAGCTCTGCTGTGGGGAGGGAAGAAATGAGAGCTTTGCAGTGGGAAGAGAGGAAAGGGGAGGGGAAAGGGATGGAGAGCTTTGGGGTGGGAAGAAAGAAGAGCTTGCAGCGGAGAGGAAGGAAGGGAAGGAAGAAGAGCTTTATGGTGGGGAGGAAAAGAAGGATAGCTTTGCGGTGAGAAGGGGGGAGTGAACGAGAGCTCTGCTATGAGGAGAAAGGGAGGAGGGGAAGGGGTGTAAGACATCTGTTAACCACCGTCAGGAATCAGGTCACACGATGAGTGATGACCTGATATACCTTACCTTTACCTCTGGATCACGGAAAACACACACACACATACACACACACAAATGGCTGGATGCTAAGTCCTGTTGTCCCATTACAATGAAAAGAAAGACACAAGGATCGACGACCCAAATGATTTCTTCATGAATGAGCCTCAAAACTCCATAAATGTATGCCAGATTTCCGACATTACCCTAACTCCGATAGATTTCGAAAAAGCCATTGACAACATGCCTATGCACTCAGCCCCAGGCCCAGACTCGTGGAACTCTGTTTTCATTAAGAACTGCAAGAAACCCCTCTCGCGTGCCCTAAGTACACTATGGAGGAGGAGCTTGGACATGGGTGAAATTCCACAGTCACTTAAAACAACGGATATAGCCCCACTCCATAAAGGTGGCAGCAAAGCATTAGCTAAAAACTATAGACCAATAGCTCTGACGTCCCACATCATAAAAATCTTTGAAAGAGTGCTAAGAAGCAGGATTGCAAATCACCTGGATTCCCAAAATCTGCACAATCCAGGGCAACATGGGTTCAGGGCAGGTCGCTCCTGCCTCTCACAACTACTGGATCACTATGACATGGCCTTGGATGCACTGGAAGAAAATCAGAATGCAGATGTAATATACACAGACTTTGCAAAAGCATTTGACAAATGCGATCACGGCGTAATAGCCCATAAAATACGTGCTAAAGGAATAACTGGGAAAGTGGGGAGATGGATCTTCAACTTCCTAACAAATCGAACACAAAGAGTAGTGGTCAACAGAGTTAAATCGGAGGCTGCCATAGTGAAGAGCTCTGTTCCACAAGGCACAGTACTCGCCCCCATCTTATTCCTTATCCTCATATCAGACATAAACAGAGATATACACCACAGCACCGTATCATCCTTTGCGGATGATACTAGGATGTGCATGAGGCTGTCATCTGCTGAGGACGCGGTTAACCTCCAAGAAGATATAAACAAAGTTTTCCAGTGGGCAACGGTAAACAATATGATGTTCAATGAGGACAAATTCCAACTACTCCGTTATGGAAAACTGGAGGAGATAATAACTAGAACAGAGTATACTACTGACTCCGGCCATACAATAGAGCGGAAAAATAATGTAAGGGACCTGGGAGTAGTAATGTCTGAGGATCTCACTTTCAAGGATCACAACAGTGCCACGATCGCACGTGCAAAGAAAATGATAGGATGGATAATGAGAACTTTCAAAACGAGAGATGCCAAGCCCATGATGATCCTTTTCAAATCACTTGTTCTCTCTAGGCTGGAATACTGCTGTACATTAACATCTCCATACAAAGCAGGTGAAATCGCAGATCTAGAGAGTGTACAGAGATCCTTTACTGCACGTATAAGTTCTGTCAAGCACCTTAACTACTGGGAACGCTTGGAAGCACTTGACTTGTACTCGTTGGAACGCAGGAGGGAGAGATATATCATAATCTACACTTGGAAAATCTTGGAAGGAATGGTCCCAAATCTGCACACAGAAATCACTCCCTACGAAAGTAAAAGACTGGGCAGGCGATGCAAAATGCCGCCAATAAAAAGTAGGGGCGCCATTGGTACACTAAGAGAAAACACCATAAGTGTCCGGGGCCCAAAACTGTTCAACAGCCTCCCATCAAGCATTAGGGGAATTGCCAATAAACCCCTGGCTGCCTTCAAGAGAGAGCTGGACAGATACCTAAAGTCGGTGCCGGATCAGCCGGGCTGTGGCTCGTACGTTGGACTGCGTGCGGCCAGCAGTAACAGCCTAGTTGATCAGGCCCTGATCCATCGGGAGGCCTGGTCATGGACCTCGCCGCGGGGGCGTTGATCCCCGGAATAACCTCCAGGTAACCTCCAGGTAACAAGCTTCGGCTGAGACAATATTTCGCCATGTCGAGTTATATATCAAGCCCCAACCTGATAAAGCTCTACACAGAGCGAAACGTTGTCTGTAACACATGTCTGTCTTCTTACAAAGCACAAATGGTATTCCTGTGCCCTGCAGCAGTCCTACCTTCTTCACACTCTTTCCTTGTATTGTATACCTGCAGTCTACCTGTATCTTAGTCTGTCACCGCTAGATATCCTTAAAATTTGACAACCGGCAAGAATCATTTGCAATTTAACCAGAAGGGGAAGGGGGGAGGGAGGGCGGTTAAGAAATGCGTGTGCTGGGGTGTAAGGATGGGGGAGGGAGGGGAGGTGAAGACGACAACTACTGTCATAAACAAGAGTGCCTTTAATATTAAAGCCATTATTCCACGAGGACATTCACACTCCAGATAAAATGCCGACGCTCTACTCTGCTGCTAATATCACCTAGCGCAGGAAAATAACCTGTTATTTTATCACCCCGAGGGGAAGAGGGCAGTGAGAAAGAATTAATCATGAAGAGAACTATCTGCTGTCATTTTGTATCTTATTTATTTACCTACTTGTCTATCGATCGAGAGAGTGAGAATTGAAAAGATGAAGATGCTGAGAACTATTTGCTTCTATCATTCTATATCTATCTATCGAGAAAGAGATACACAAATATAGATAGAAAGAATTTCATATAAAAAGGCCTAGGAGATCTGCTGAGAACTATATGCTATCATCCTGTATCTATCTACCTAGAGAGAGAGCACATCCCTTCACATCACCTGGAATATTTGCTGATAATGTAGTGCTGGTAATTACGATATAACCATACCGCATGTGTAAGCATATGCGCATGTGTCCTTGTGCGTGTATCCATATGAGAGTATACGTGAAAGTGTGTCCATCTACCTGTATACGTGTACATGTGCGTGTACACGTGAATGTATATAGCATCCCTGGGTCACGTAAGTGTACACGCTAATTATCCCTCATAATGGCATTCATGAATTATCTCTGAAAGTTTTCATTTATGGTGTAATGAGCGAGACGTGTTCGTGCAGTGTATGGATGTGCAGTGAGGGGTGTACTGTATGGACGTATGGGTGGGGATGGGGGTGAGCGCTAAGCGCGGGCGTATTTGCATATATATATATATATATATATATATATATATATATATATATATATATATATATATATATATATATATATATATATATATATACTGAACTGCACTCCTCAGAATGTAGGTGAGAGATACATCATAATCCACACCTGGTATATACCGGAGGGATTGGTCCCACACTTGCTTACCGAAATAACTGCATATGAATACAAGAGGCTTGGCAGACTGTGCAGGATACCTTCAATGAACAGTAGGGGAAACATTGAGTGCATAAATTCCTCAAACCGATTCCTGGTCAGCTGGGTTGTGGTACTTAAGTTGGATTACGGGTGGCGGGCACTAACAGCCTGATCTATGAAGCTAGCAACGAGAAGCCCTGGTCTGGGACGGGGCTGCGGGGGGCTGTGACCTCCGGAAGCGACAGCGGGAACTGTGGTAGTGTAGTCAATAAGACTTGTCTGGGCTTGCTTTTACGCATATACCCTAATACCATCCCAGGGACGAGGACGAACTGGTGAAGCTGACGACGCATGAGAGAAGACACACGAGCCAGAGACAAAACGTGAGCCAGACAGACGACGCATAAGTCAGAGACAACGCATAAGACAGAGACGACACATGAGCCAGAGATATATGTGGAAGTATTTCTTCTCTCAAAGTGCTTGAAAATTCGAATGAGTTGAATCGGGAAGTGGCGCACAGCCAATGCGTAGCTTCAGGAACAGGTATAAAGCGCATTCAGAAACCAGTAATGCCGATCAATGTAGTCTAGAAGTCGGTGCCAGAAATGGTGACCAGACACCCTGCAAATTATTATTATTATTAGCTGTAACCCGAAATTCTGCAAATTATTAGTAGTAGTAGTTGTGACCAAATAGTGTAAATTATTTTTATTATCATTATTGATATTACCTATTAATACATTCATGGAGAAACGGTAAATCCGCAGGGAACATGGAACATCTGGTGAATTGGAGGTAATCTAGTTTGGCCAGAGGAAGCGAAATGCTAGCTTCAATTCTCTGACATCAAGCATCAAGAACCCTCCCCAGCACCACTGTACCTCCCCCAGCACCACTGTACCTCACCCAGCACCACTGTACTTCACCCAGCACAACTGTACCTCCCCAGCACCACTGTACCACCCGCATCACTGTACATCCCCCAGCACCTCCCCCAGGATCACTGTACCTCCCCCAGCATCACTACACCTCCCCAGCACCCCATCACTGCACCTCCCCAGCACCCCATCACTGCACCTCCCCAGCACTCTCATCACTGCACCTCCCCAGCACTCTCATCACTGCACCTCCCCAGCACTCTCATCACTGCACCTCCCCAGCACTCTCATCACTGCACCTCCCCAGCCCCCAGAACACTCCAGCCTTCCCCTTCTCCGTGATTAACTCTACAACAAATTGCTCGATTATTGGTAATTCTGACGATAAATAAGCCTCGCGTCCGGCAGATGAGCGGCACAAAAATCAGGATGAATCAAAATTTACCGCACGGGATGGGTGGAGTTTCCTCCAGGTTATAAAACCTGCTGCCCACCTCCACCACAAGGACGGGGGGGGGGGGTAATATACACGCACCAAAGGTAAATACTGCCGCGGTTCATTCACGCCGAAAAACTGTGCACATATTTTTTTCGGGTTTCTCAATCCGTGGCTGGCAAATGGCCCTTCCAATCATGATGCTTCCCTGTACTTTGTTCTCTTATTCTACCAGAAGGTCCTCTCTCTTTCTCTTACTGTCTATCTGTCTGTCTCTTTGTCTCTTTCTGTAAGTCTCACAGTATGTCTGTCTATCTGTATGTTTTTATGTATGCCCTGTCTCTTTACTGTTGTCTGTCTCTGCCTTCTGTCTGTCTCTCCTAAATAATCAACACCACTAACGGTATCTCTATATACTACAGTGACCTTTATTTAACATCCAACACTACACTATTCCCATGATTTCAATCTAAGAACTAGGCGTCAGGTTCGCTCACAAGCAAGCAACCATTATTACACTAATATAGATCACGTTTTCTCTACGGCAAAACCACCCAAGGCGGAAACAATATCCGGTAATTGTTAACCCACTTCCTGCGGCACGCTGGCAGCAACAGACTGGCTAGCACAGCAGACGCAGACGAAGTCTGGCCCCGGGCTGGGACTGCTGTGTGCAAACTCTGGAAATCGTTCACAGGCAAACCACAGGTACGGGTTTAATTTTTATATATATAAAAATATCCTGGATCAAGTGAAAATGTAAATGAGTTGAAAAGTACCATCCATCGCTGCATGCATTATTGAGTTAGTTTTCACTCTTGCAGCCATATTATATTATAGCACAAACTGTGTTAACTTTGACAGGAAAGTTTAAAAATAATTTAGCTTCCGGTGATATCAAACAGGGGAGTCGCTCACTCTGTTTATTTTCAATTAATATTATAACAAATCCTCCTCCCTCACTCACACAGGTGACAGATCCAGTCAACCATTCAACGTCAACCATATTGACTAGACCTTCTTGTATATGAACGCAAATATAAAGTTCTAAACTGGATTATTCATAGTTTTACAAGGCAGTTTAACAAACGTGGTAACACTAATAGAGTGTTGGGAACTAGAGAAAGGCTTCAAGATATGTTAGTAGGTCTCTTTAAGAAAGACAGACTAGGGAATTCAAGAGAGAGAAAGAGAGAGAGAGAGACGGGGGGGGGGGGGGAGAGAAAGCTGACTATGTAGCTTACCTGGAGGTTATTCCGGGGATCAACGCCCCCGCGGCCCGGTCCACGACCAGGCCTCCCGATGGATCAGGGCCTGATCAACTAGGCTGTTACTGCTGGCCGCACGCAGTCCGACGTACGAGCCACAGCCCGGCTGATCAGGCACCGACTTTAGGTATCTGTCCAGCTCTCTCTTGAAGACTGCCAGGGGTTTATTGGCAATTCCCCTAATGCTTGATGGGAGGCTGTTGAACAGTTTTGGGCCCCGGACACTTATGGTGTTTTCTCTTAGTGTACCAATGGCGCCCCTACTTTTTATTGGCGGCATTTTGCATCGCCTGCCCAGTCTTTTACTTTCGTAGGGAGTGATTTCTGTGTGCAGATTTGGGACCATTCCTTCCAAGATTTTCCAAGTGTAGATTATGATATATCTCTCCCTCCTGCGTTCCAACGAGTACAAGTCAAGTGCTTCCAAGCGTTCCCAGTAGTTAAGGTGCTTGACAGAACTTATACGTGCAGTAAAGGATCTCTGTACACTCTCTAGATCTGCGATTTCACCTGCTTTGTATGGAGATGTTAATGTACAGCAGTATTCCAGCCTAGAGAGAACAAGTGATTTGAAAAGGATCATCATGGGCTTGGCATCTCTCGTTTTGAAAGTTCTCATTATCCATCCTATCATTTTCTTTGCACGTGCGATCGTGGCACTGTTGTGATCCTTGAAAGTGAGATCCTCAGACATTACTACTCCCAGGTCCCTTACATTATTTTTCCGCTCTATTGTATGGCCGGAGTCAGTAGTATACTCTGTTCTAGTTATTATCTCCTCCAGTTTTCCATAGCTTAGGCCAATAGGCGACTTAGACCTACCTAGCATGGGCCAGTAGGCCTGCTGCAGTGCTCCTTCTTTCTTATGTTGTTTTGTAAGAGATGTTCAAGTAGAAAGGAAGGGGTTAAAAATAAACAAGTCGGAAATCATTACTTGTATTCTTACCAAGAGTAACTAGGTAAAATCTGCCCTATATAAGAGGACAATATTGGGTACTCACTACAGCGAAGCCTCAGCATCTTACTCTCCTACATACAGCTTAAGGATGCTTGATAAATACAATACCCAGAGACGTTTCGCTCAAGAAAAGCATTATCAAGTTACGATTTGAAGCTCCCGTTAACGAAACATTATCTTTACAGAGGTTTCTTCTGTTCTAAGCATCTCTGTATTATCCATCCCCAATACGCCAATGTTACCCTTAGTAGCTTCCGGAGGTCACCGCCCCTGCGGCCCGGTCTTAGACTAGGCCTCCTTGTCTGACAGATCAGGCTGCTGGTGCCCGCCGCAAGCAGGCCAAGGTATGCACCAACAACCCGGCTCATCAGGAACCTAACGAATTCCGTCTGGAAGATAGCCTGGCGGGGGGAAGGGGGAACTGCTGGTAATCTCCCCTCCCTTTCCCCACACAATCCTCACTCCCCTCCCCTCCCCGACACAATCCTCACTTCTCTCTCCCTCACACACTCAAGCATACCTCTTTTCCCTCTCACCCCTCAAATACGAAAACAAACAGCAAATGGTTATTAAGGGGGGACTGCAGCGTTGGCAATCTTGCCACTTCTCACGTGTAGTTGATAATTACTGTTGATAATATGGATTTATGGGTTCAGTTATCCATGTACTGCTTCGTAATTAATGACTTATTGGGAGCCCTACGTGTGATTTAATTAAGAAACTTGATTAATGCCTGGTGGAACTGATTAACATGCTGCTGGTGTCTGGTCGCTGCCACCGACAACAGCGCCACCTACGAACATCACGTCGTGTATGACAACAGCGACACCTACGAACATTACGTCGTGTATGACAACAGCGCCACCTACAAAAATCACGATGTGTATGACAACAGCGCCACCTACAAACATCACGACGTCTATGAAAACAGCGCCACCTACGAGCATCACATCTATAACAACAGCGCCACCTACAAACATCACATCTATGACAAGAGCGCCACCTACAAACTGCTTGTAGATGGCACTGTTTTCACAGATGATGCTTGTTGCAGGTGACCTAATGCTTGTAGGTGGCGCTGTTGGCACATCTGTGACAAGACCGCCACCTACAAATCTACCCTCTCTTTCTCTCTCTCCCCCCTCCCCCTCTCCGTGTTTAGTCTGCTACTACTCAGTAAACAGGCAACATTTCAAGGCTCTGCCTCTCCCTGCTCTAAACTAAACATGTCAATGACTGTTAACACTCAGTAAACAGAGAATCTCTCAAAAGCCGTTAGGCGAAATCAGCCAATAGCTTTTTATAGGCAATTTCCAAAAGTGTGGTTTTAGACGGCCAACTTTTAATGGAAATCGAAGAAAGAATCCACCTTTTTTCTTTTCAAGACACGGCGCGTTGTTAATTCAACAGCTTGCAGGTGCAGAAAGCTGCTCAATGCAACAAACATCTTTCTGACTCACGGATATTCACAGTTAATTTACCGGTGTAAATATTAGCATCAGATCTTCATTTAGAGAAGTTTTGGCTAGAACAGCTGCCATGAAATTATTCTCTTGTGTGTGTGTGTGTGTGTGTGTGTGTGTGTGTGTGTGTGTGTGTGTGTGTGTGTGTGTGTGTGTGTGTGTGTGTGTGTGTGTGTGTGTGTCTGTGTGTGTGTGTGTGTGTGTGTGTGTGTGTGTGTGTGTGTGTGTGTGTGTGTGTGTGTACTCACCTATTTGTGGTTGAGGGGTCAATTAACAGCTCCTGACCCCACCTCCTCGCTGGTTGCTACTAGGTCCACTCTCTCTCTGATACATGAGCTTTATCGTATGTGCGCGCGCGCGCGCGCGCGTGTGTGTGTGTGTGTGTGTGTGTATGTGTGTGTGTGTGTGTGTGTGTGTGGGTACTCACCTAATTGTGATTGTGGGGGTCGATTCACAGCCCGTGGCCCTAGTGTGTGTCTCAGCGAGGAAGCGGAGGGAAGAGAATAAAACGGGAGAAACTGGGTAGAGGGAAGTGACGAGAGAGAGAGAGAGAGAGAGAGAGAGAGAGAGAGAGAGAGAGAGAGAGAGAGAGAGAGAGAGAGAGAGAGAGAGAGAGAGAGAGAGAGAGAAAAGACTGGTAAGGGGAAGTAGCTTATCTCTCCCTTCCCCCACCTGGTCTCTGGGGCCTCGTTTAACATATGGAAGAACAGCGGCGCGAGAATTTGGACTCTTGATTTGACACAGGATTTAACGAGGCTCCAGACTTGGGTAGCGGATTCGATACTTGATGTAACAAGGGACTGCGCTTCTTCGCTGATGGCTTTACGAGTTGACTGGGCCGTTGATTGCCCTGGTTACTGCACTAATTGCAATTATTAACTACAGGGGTTCCGTGCCTAGCGGTGTTTCTCTGAATATTCTCTCTCCTTGTGGTTACTGCAGCAATCACCTACAATTCTCTCTCCTTGCAGTTACTACAACAATCAACAATTTTCTCTCCTTGTGGTTACTGCAACGATCACATACAATTCTCTCTCCTTGTGGTTACTGCAACAATCACCTACAATTCTCTCTCCTTGTGGTTACTGCAACAATCACCTACAATCCTCTCTCCTTGTGGTTACTACAACAATCACCTACAACTGTGTTTTTTGGACTTAGTGAATATCGTAAACAGAATATTTTACTCACAAATGAACCAATTTAATGTTACAAACCATGAAGGTTATTGAGACAAGAGTAGCGGACACATGTATGTTGACTAGTTGGTCAGGTTTAAGGTCTATCGACAGCACCAAGGTCATTAAGGCTGCATATTACTTGCACAACACTAAAGGATACTTTAATACCAATATAGGAAGCAAACTTAGAATATATACATACCAGCATATTGATACTCGATGTATGTACGCTGCTGCTCTGAATGCATACACATCAAAATAAATACAAAGTGGCATCTACGTTATGTAATAATATAACAAACAACTGTCTATTCTCTCGCATCCTTCATGGATGAGGTGGTGAAGGGGCTGTCCTATTCCGGTGAGGGGGAGGGGCTCCTGATCCAGGGAATTAAAGCTACCTTGCATCAAACATGATTACCTCCCATTCTCCCCGCGTGATGTATAGCCCCTGCGGGTTTAGCGTATTACCAAATGAATATGAGTTATCACTGCTACTAAGTGGGATCTGACTTTTTCGTTGTAAATTCTACAAATCTTTACAAGAGCGCACCGCGGAGCGCAGGCGAGATGTATAATAATTTGAGCATGAAAGATTCTCTGGAGATTAGTCCCTAGTCTGCACACTGAGAGAACTATTTACAAGAGTAGAAAGCACTGCAGATGGTGAAAGGTAGAAATGCAAAAAAATACAAGCTGATAAACGCAGAAGCCAGAAAAATGAGAGGGTGAATAATGAGAGCTTTCAAAACAAGAGAAATATCGCTACTGACTGCGTTATTCATATCATTCCTGCTCTTAAGTCTAGAATAGTGTTCCGTGCTCACAGTTTTCCTTCAATGCAAGAGGTATCAGAGCTGGAAAACATACAGAGCTCCTTTACTTTTAGCATGGAGTCATTAAAGCATTTGAACTATCGAGAAATTTTCCAAAGTACTTGTAATATATTTTATAGAGTAAAGTAGAGAGATATACCTACTCGATTGACAGCGCACTCATCTCATACACTGAAGTCCGTGGTTCGATCCCCGGTGCTTATGGAAACATCAGGACGTGTTTCCTTAAGACACCCGTTGTCCCTTTCAACTTATAAGTAAAATGGGTACCTGAGTGTTAGTCGACTGGTGTGGGTCGCATCCTGAGGACAAAATTGACCTAATTCGCCCGAAATGCTCTGCATAACAAGGGGCTTTCTATACAGCAGTATGTCACTGATGTCATCTAGGCCTATATACCTTGTATATGTACTTGTAGAAATAAAGATTACATATACTAGCTGGAAGGAATTGGAGAGTCACGTCCCAAATCCACACATTAGCATAACTTACCAGGGTAAGAAGTATGGGAGGAAAAGTCAAATAAACTCAGTGAAGAGCAGGTGTGCTAGTCATACGAAGAGAACACTGTCAACATCTTCGGTCAAAGACTCTTCAACCTATCACCAGCAGATACCAGAAATATGACAGGAACAAATGCAGAAGTTGTCTTTGAGAGAGTACTGACACTCAGTTTAGCTCCTGATCAGCCGAGCAATAGTGCATACATTAGACTGTATACCACAAGCACCAACAGTCTGAGTGACCAGTATGTAAACCAGGTATACTAAGTAGAATCTGCATGTAATTCCATTTAATTCAGTTGACATACTGACTGTTCTATTCTACACAGCCTTTAGTGTCACACCCCCAAAAAATAAATAAAATACATAGGATTAAATTTTTTTTTACAAGGTTATACAAGGTTGGTCAGGAAACAGGACCAAGTATTTCCTGACGCGGGTCTTAGTCGTATGATGACCCGCAGCTGGAGCTTTCGGTCATCGGACTGAGGCCTTCCGCTGGCTCACCGATCCACCCCTTTAAAAATTAAGTTTATAATTATAACCATTTTTCTTCTATTTTACAAGAAAATTACAGACTTACGTTGTCTAGTTACGTAAAAGAACAGAACTAATTCAAAGTTAAAATTTGAACATAAGATGTAATTAGAACAAACTTAAACAAGTCACTGATACAACTACAATTAAATGTCAACTTTCATTCCTTAGCGAGCCTGGCCCATGGCCGGGCTCCGAGAGTAGTCAAACTCTCGAAGGGCTTCAAAGGTATTAGCAATAAGTTCTCAAATGGGTAAACAGATATAACTAAGACAGACTAAGTAAAAATAAGTATAAATCACGGAATCTGTCTCAGTAAACACCACATAGCTCAGCTGCCTCATTTTAACTGCTCTCAATACTCTACAAGGAAGAAGACAAGAGTCAGTAGCAAGCAAGTAAAACATGCATGTTAGGCGTCAGATTTAAAGACCATCAACTGCGTGCGAGTCTTTAAAGACTGCAGTTTACCTGTGCACTAACTTCAATTATACATAAATCCCTAAAATATGAGTAAAGTGACTGTTGGACTGAAAAGTCGCCGTAAGGTTCCTAAGTGAGGATATCTGGTGAATTATTCCAGCCACGATATTGTGGCTTATTATTCATTATCTCTCCATGTATATCCACAGAGATACACACCTCTAAGTGTACATACACTGAGAGAGCTACACGCTTCTCCGTGCATATACCTTGTGAAGATGAAGCGTTGGGCATGCTAAAGACCCTTACCTGCCCAAAACGCAAGCACACGCCCCCGCGCGAGCCCCATGTCAACAGTTGGGGTGTGGGCGCGCAGTATCGATGAACGAAGACACGTGATGGGTAAAAATGCTGCCTCCGGCTCGTTTGATCTCACTTCCCACGACAAGAAGGAGGAGGAAGCTGCCGCTAGCAGAGACCCGCAGCAAGCGAAAATACTCGATAAAGACACAGGAAGTGAGAGAGAGAGAGAGAGAGAGAGAGAGAGAGAGAGAGAGAGAGAGAGAGAGAGAGAGAGAGAGAGAGAGTTGTGTATTACTTGAGGGTTTTGCTTGCCCTCTCACTGATCTAAATGACTTGTTACCGACAACAAAAAAGACACTCTGCACAACAATCACAGAGTCAATGTTTCGACGTGTTTGCTTGATAAGAGATCAAACCAGACCGAAACGCCGTTCTGTTCTTCCTTCACCTCTCTCACGGGTAACAACTAAGAGGGAACACACATTAATATTTCATCTATGGTAACAAGGTTAGTAGTCCGCTGCGGCTACTGGCAGGATCTGATAGTCTTTTTTCCCAGGCTCTGATAGTCTCTCTCCCTGCTGCTGGAGGGGGTGGAGAGGGGAAGTTGTAAACAAAGATGGAAATCGAGGATTTGCATACTGTATCCCCTTCAAGGAGGGGGAGGAGGTTGCCTTGATGCTCGGTGAAGGTCTCTTAGTTCAAGGAAATGGAGCCAACGTTTTCTTGGCTAAAAACCGATTATCTCACTTTCCCCAGAGACACTATGAATCCTACAGGTTTAGCGCTTCCCCATGAATATAATGATACTATACGGCGTACTGAGAGCTATGGAAGAAAATTAACAGCATCTTTTGCTTGAACGTCGACGTTAATTGTTTTTGTATATCTCGAGAGTATATACACCGAGAGACGTGCATCTCTGCGTATATATACCGAGAGGTATATATCTCATTGTACATATAATGGGTCCAGGGACTGGGCCGCAAAGTTTTGATAGCTGAACAAGTTACACTGGTAATGAACTATTTACATGTTTATATTTAGTCACAATGCTAATGAGTTATTTATGCAAACATATATACAACGAGAGGTATGTATATCTCACTGCATTTTCCCAGAGAGGTGTGCCTGTCTCGGTGTCGTTTAATTAAGCACATCTGAAATCGACTGTTATCTGAAATGCTAAACCCCAGTACGATCTCTCTGGTGAACTCAAACATACTTGTACATAAGTGGTATTGTATTGATAAAAACCACTGGTTGGCGAAACATCTACAAATAAAGATACCCAGACGTTTCACATGTGTCTAATTCTTCAAATACACTTTAGCGAGCGTGTTCACCACACCTGAAGCTGTCCATCGTAATTCGACAGTGTAGGTGTGGGTTGCGGGTAGAGTATGTGAGACGGGTATGGGGGGTGCGAGGAAAGGGTGTGTCGAGGCGCGATAAGGGAGTATCCTAAGGGAGTGTGTTGTGGCAGGGTTAGGGGGTGTCCTAAGGGGGTATGGAAGAGGGTTTTGGGCTTGATCCAGGTTGAGAGTGCGTGTAGGGAGGCTTAGGGTGGGTTGAAAGCGTTCATGGGCGAGCTTAGGGTAGGTTAAGTCGTGCGTGGGTGGGGAGAGGCCGCGAAGAGTTCCCTTGCCTTACTTCAATGTCTCCTCAATCCTGCCTCCCTCACCCGAAGTTTTTTCATTAAAATAATGGCGCGTGCAATAGTGTGAGGCAGTGTGGTGGTAGTTGTGGGGAAGACGGTGATGGTGGTTGTGGAAAAAGATGCTGGTGGTTGTAAGAAAGAAGGTGGTTGTGATAAAGACAGTAGTGGTTGTTGTGGAGGAGATGGTGACGATGGTTGTGGGAAAGAGGGCGGCTGTGGGGAAAAAGGGTAGTTGTGATGGTGTGTGTGGGAAAGATGGGTTGTGGTGGTGGTGTGGAAAAATAGTGTATGAGATTGTGAGACATTCTTGCCTCCACTTCTAAAGAGGAACATGTAAGCAAACACCTCACGTTGTTAAACAGAAAATAACAATTCTATTCACCAGACTAGGAGTGTGGCACAATATGTGCCCCTAGCAAAGTTGAATAAGATAATACACAAATAACTCGCACACAGAAACTTCTGACAACGTTTCGGTCCAATCTGGACCATTAACTAGTCATACACCAAATAAGACAAATATATTTATCCTGCATGAGAAAGAATAGTCACAGTTCGAATACTTGATTACAGGCTTATCAACTCTTATGCCAAATTTAAGCTAATCAACCCACATATACATCATAACTACATCGAATTCTACACCAGACAATATACAAATTTACATCCTAGCCATAAGGAAGTGCACATAATAGTGTGTAGACATCAACAAGAAAATCCTAAGAGTACATTCAATCCTAACATACGGTGGATCTATTAAGATGGGTAAATACTGTCCATTCACTACCAGCTATGCAGAAGTAACCGCTTCCTTAGGTTGCAGAGGCTACATCAGACAACCTCAGTTAGAAACAAAGACCACACAAGCCAATGTACAAGTGTTTACTATGTCATTTGGTACGAGTCTCAACAACAGAAGTGCGACCCTTGCTAACAGAGACATAGTCAACAATGTCATTAAAGCGACAGAATCAACATTGGACATTACATCCAAAGCCTAAGTGTCAACAAACGTAACAGTGTACTGACCACTCAGGCTCTCAAAAAAGTCAAAACAACGAGATATGGCTGTAGACACAAGACAACGGTCAGAAATTAAAATTACCATAAATGACTGGATATAGTTTGTGTGTTAACAGAGCCATAGCAACCACTCTTATGTCCTTCCCTGGTCGGTGGTATTATGCCAACTGACCCCTGAGCGAGTGTGAAGGGCGGTGACAAGCACTCCCCCCCCACCCCACCCATTCACTCAATATTACAAATCAACATCAAATCCATTAAACAATATTATAAAACTGATAACTAATAAAGATAAGATAATAAGCGTTTTCACAGTAGATGACTTGAACCTTATTTCAGCTGTCAGACAATGACAGCCATCCTTCGCTACAAAAAAAAAAAAAAACAGTCCTGACCTTTAACAAGAATACTTAACACTAAATAAAGATAAACCTAAAACAATGTACAGATGTATATTACAAGCAAGGAGGTGGAGATAATGGTGGTGGTGGTGGAGAGAGAATAGTTAGAGAGAGGCTGCTATAAGATGACAGCCAGTGCTTGCACTGATTGCTGGTAGTGTTATAGAAGGTAAAGAAAAGACATATTGGAAGACAACCTTTTATTGAGACGTTTCCCTCTGTGTAGAGTTTTGTCAAGCCATGACTTGATGACGTTCTAACAAGAGCGATATGTCACAATAAAAGCCTGTTCTACAACAAGTTTAATTTCCGATTGTCGGCAGTACGCCAGCTGGATCCACCTTGGAAAGGATGGCTGATGGTGGTGGTGGAAAAAGTTGATGGTAGTTGTGATGATGGAGAGAGTGGTTAGTAGTTGTGATGGTGGAGACAGTGTTTAGTAGTTGTGGCGGAGAGAGTGGTTAATAGTAACAGTTGTGGTGGTGGTGGTGGCGTTGGTGTAGGAGAGTGGTTGATAGTTGTGGTGGTGGTGCTGTTGCAGAAGGTATTCTCTAGTCTAGAGGGTACCTTGGTTATTAACACCAGTGATGGCCATCACATTCTCACAAGACATACTTAGGTTACAGGTAGCCTATTCTGGTGGTCACGATCCCGCGACCCAGTCCCAATCCAGGTCTTCTGGTTGACAGCTTGATCAATAAGGCTGTTGGAGATAGCCACGCGCAATCCAACGTAAGAACAATAGCCGAGATGATCAAGAACAAGACAGAGGAACTTATTCAGCTTCCTCTTGAAAACATCTGTTGGTAATTTCCCTTATGTATGAAGAGAACCTTCATAATAGTCTTTATACTTACTGAGTTGTTTCTTAGTGTATTCTTTGCATCCCTGCTTTTCACTGGAATATTTTACACCGTTTACCGAGCCTCTTGCTCTCGTAGGGAGAAATTTATGTATGCTGACTTCAGTTAGATCATTCCAAAATTTTCCATGTGTAAATTATGAAGTATATTTCTCGTCAATGTTTCAAGAGGTACAGCTTATGAGACTTCAGGCTTTCCCAGGCGTTTAAACGAGTGACTGAATTTATACGGACGGTTAATTAAGGTACTCTGTACATTCTCAGGATCTATGACATCGCCTCCCATAAAAGAGGGTTGCTAGAGTCAGCAAAAATCAGTATGACGATTGTCTCTCAAATCCCGCTCTCTTGTTTTAGCAAGTATTAACTGACTTAGATAAATGAGCAGTGGGCGCTTTCTGTTCTTGTCATGACGTCTACTACAGCAGACAGCCGCTTCGATTGCACAACAACATTATACACATATTGTTTAGCTTATTTAACTGACTATTCGTCTTATCTTATCTGATTTAGGATACCTGGGTGCTGACTGATCCATAAAAATATAATAATAATAGTAATAATAATAACAATAATAATATTAATAACAACAATAATAAGAAGAAGCCTGACAGGGTAGATTCAGTCACTGATTATTATTTAAAATGACAGGTACTAGAGCACAACGTAAGACAAATAAAGGACAAAAAGCTGGAGAAACGACAGGAAAGAAGCTTGCCTGGGCTCTCCCTACCCGGGTTACACAAGGCAGCTTCAGTACCCCAGCTTTAACCCCGTCTGTAAGCGTCAAAGTCCTCTCTCGTGCGCTTACATGACTGTCTCTTCGCCAAAATAAACTTTTCTAGATTGACAATTCCCAAGTCAACAATCAACTTGTGTTTGTGTTAGGCAACTTTTGCTGTTTTCGTTGATTTAGTGTGTATTCACGCAAGTCATTTTGTTTTCCGATACAAACATTCTTATTTGACGTGGACATGTATCAGTGATGATGTCATGAAGTGAAAGATAACGCAAGAATACACATTCTTATTGGACATCTATTTTAGTCTGTAACAAATTTACAAAATGCAAGCTAACATAAGAATCTGTAAACAACAACTATATCGCCCTGAGCACATGCAACAACAGTGACATTAACAGATGCAACAAATGTGTACTGAACACCTGCAACAACTACAACATTAGCATATGCAATAACTGCTTCCTCAAGCTGAATACATACAATAACTACAAGCTGATCACATGTAATACGTGAAATCTAAACAAACAAATCTACACACTGAACAAATGCAACAAACTGTAAATTTGTAGATGAATGGTTCAGAGAACCGACATGTTGATAAATTAGATACATGTGCAACTCTTGGGTATCTTTATTGAGGAAACGTTTCGCCACACAGTGGCTTCATCAGTCCATACAAAGGAGAATCTTGAAGAACAGGAGTTGCACATGTGTCTAATTTATCAAACTGTAAATTAACGAAATATAGCAACAGCAACTCTAACAACTGCAGCCCGAACAAATACAACTACAACGTATCTGAAGAGACACAATAACCACAACCTTAACACTGCAAGTGCTATATACTATAAACAATAATCAACAACACAATAACAACTGCAAATATTATCTGTATAGTACATAAAATTAGGCGTTTTGTTCGTCAGGAAAGAGGTCAATGCCTCCTGGGTCTTTGTAACATGATGACTCAGTAGGTGATTAAGCATTTATTTCAAAATTAAGCCTTGCTGGCTTACCGGTGCTAGTTTACACTTTACCTCATTTAAAAGAAAACGATAACACTTTCACATCTTGAACATATCAATGTGGGAATTCTGAGGTGAGTGGAAAGACAGGAAAACGTTTTATATTGAAAAGGAAGTGCCAAATCCGTTGATTTTTTTTTGGTTTAACCCAGACTTTTAAGAGAATAATGTAACCATTCTATAATTTACACTATTATTATGACTTGCTATTGTCATGACCCGTTCACTGTTAAATTACAGAAGTCATCATTACAAAGCAAGCCAAACTATTCCATTTCAATTTTCACATTCCACAATCCATATCTTTAATTCGAGTTAATGGCCAGAAATGTCAGCAGGTTTACACGAAAGGGAACATATCCCCACCATTTATGCCGAAAGAGACTGTGGGTCCTTAGGCAAGAACAAGGTGGGAAAAAATGACCCGTCTTAGAGACGTGGTACTGCCCGTAGCTACACCACGTTAGGGCGACCCAGCATCGGGGTGCTAAACCCGCAGAGATCACACACACACAGCGCTTGCTGAATACAAAGCAACGTTTAATCGTGGGAAGGAAAGTGTAACCACACATCCCTGAATCAAGAACCCTCCAGGGGCACAGCGCACCTACCGGTGGGTAAGCGAGATCGTACTCTCTGCACCACCACCACAACCACCTCCTTGGCCATTCAATTCATCCGCTTTAAAACAAACTCAAAATGAATGAAGGAGCTGCAGAAAAATGATAATTGGTATTAATCAACTCTGACGAAGTTGAGAAACTCGCAAAATTAACTTTTATCAGTACTTTCGCACACATGATGCGGAATTACCTCAAGTACGTCTTGACTAACATGAACCAGTGTAAATTATTCCAAGGCCAAACTTGATCCTCCGGAGCTATGTGATCCCTACGAATTTAGCGCTTCTCCACGAATATAATAATTCTTCACTGACTGTAATATGTTGAATATTGTCAATAACAATCAAAATAGCAAGGTGAAACAGTTTACCTTCAGGTGAAATAAACAGTTTACCTTCAGGTGAAACAGTTTACTTCAGGTGAAACAAACAGTTTACCTTCAGGTGAAACAAACAGTTTACCTTCAGATGAAACAAACAGTTCACCTTCAGGTGAAACAAACAGTTCACCTTCAGGTGAAACAAACAGTTTACCTTCAGATGAAACAAACAGTTCACCTTCAGGTGAAATAAACAGTTTACCTACAGGCGAAACAAACAGTTTACCTTCAGGTGAAATAAACAGTTTACCTTCAGGTGAAGTAAACAGTTTACCTTCAGGTGAAACAAACAGTTTACCTTCAGGTGAAATAAACAGTTTACCTTCAGGTGAAGTAAACAGTTTACCTTCAGGCGAAACAAACAGTTTACCTTCAGGTGAAGTAAACAGTTTACCTTCAGGTGAAACAAACAGTTTACCTTCAGGTGAAGTAAACAGTTTACCTTCAGGTGAAACAGTTTACCTTCAGGTGAAATAAACAGTTTACCTTCAGGCGAAACAAACAGTTTACCTTCAGGTGAAACAAACAGTTTACCTTCAGGTGAAACAAACAGTTTACCTTCAGGTGAAACAAACAGTTTACCTTCAGGTGAAACAAACAGTTTACCTTCAGGTGAAACAAACAGTTTACCTTCAGGTGAAACAAACAGTTTACCTTCAGATGCGAAACAAACAGTTTAGCCTTCAGGTGAAAGCAAACAGTTTACCTTCCGGGTTAAACAGCGGTTGAAACAAACAGTTTACCTTCAGGTGAAACGAAACGAGTTTACCTTCAGGTGAAACAAACAGTTCACCTTCGAGTGAAACAAACAGTTCACCTTCAAGGTGAAACAAACAGTTACCTTCGGAGTGAAACAAACAGTTTACCTTCAGGTGAGAAAGCAAACAGTTTACCTTCAAGGGTGAGAGCAGGTTTAAACCTTCAGGTTTGAAACAAACGGTTACCTTCCGGGTAAGCAGTAAACAAACAGTTTACCTTCCAGGTGAAACAGTAAAACAGTTTACCTTCAGGTGAAACCAAACAGTTTCACCTTCAGGATGAAACAAACAGATTCACCTTCAGGTGAAACAAACGGATTTACCTTCAGGTGAAACAAACCAGTTTACCATAAACCGTTTGCACGGTGAAACAAACAGTTCACCTTCAGGTGAAACAAACAGTTTACCTTCCAGGTGAGAAACAAACAGTTTACCTTCAGGTGAAACAAACAGTTTACCTTCAGGTGAAACAAACAGTTCACCTTCAGGTGAAACAAACAGTTCACCTTCAGGTGAAACAAACAGTTTACCTTCAGGTGAAACAAACAGTTTACCTTCAGGTGAAACAAACAGTTTACCTTCAGGTGAAACAAACAGTTTACCTTCAGGCGAAACAAACAGTTTACCTTCAGGTGAAGTAAACAGTTTACCTTCAGGTGAAACAGTTTACCTTCAGATGAAACAAACAGTTCACCTTCAGGTGAAACAAACAGTTTACCTTCAGGTGAAACAAACAGTTTACCTTCAGGTGAAACAGTTCAGGGTGAAACAAACAGTTTACCTTCCAGGTGAAACAAACGTTTAAACCTTCAGGTGAAACAAACGGTTAACCTTCAGGTGAAACAAACCATTTAAACTTAGTTTGAAACCAGTTTACCTTCAGATGAAACAAACAGTTTACCTTCAGGTGAAACAAACAGTTTACCTTCAGGTGAAACAAACAGTTTACCTTCAGGTGAAACAAACAGTTTACCTTCAGGTGAAACAAACAGTTTACCTTCAGGTGAAACAAACAGTTTACCTTCAGGTGAAACAAACAGTTCACCTTCAGGTGAAACAAACAGTTCACCTTCAGGTGAAACAAACAGTTTACCTTCAGGTGAAACAAACAGTTTACCTTCAGGTGAAACAAACAGTTTACCTTCAGGTGAAACAAACAGTTTACCTTCAGGTGAAACAAACAGTTTACCTTCAGGTGAAACAGTTTACTACCACAGTAAGGCAGATTAGGAACCGCTTACTGGAACCTGTCAAGTTGCATCTGAAAGGAAGAAAGTTCTGGCATATACACTCAAGTCTCAATCGATTCATCTTAAGAAATTCTTTTGATCATCTTATTAAGTTATGATCAATAATCTGGATTATCATTTATAATAATGAAGAAAACAGTGTGTGTGTGTACTCACCTATTTGTGGTTGCAGGGGTCGATACACAGCTCCTGGCCCCGCCTCTTCACTGATCGCTAGTATGTCCTCGCTCTCCCTGCTCCATGAGCTTCATCATACCTCGTCTTAAAACTATGTATGGTTCCTGCCTCCACTAAATCGCTTGCCAGACTATTCCACTTCCTGACAACTCTATGACTAAAGAAATACTTCGTAACATCTCTTTGACTCATCTGAGTCTTCAAGGTCTAATTGTGGCCCCTTGTTTCTGTGTCCCATCTCTGGAACATCCTGTCCTGTGTGTGTGTGTGTGTGTGTGTGTGTGTGTGTACTCATCTAATTGTGGTTGCAGGGGTCGAGACACAGCTCCTGGCCCCGCCTCTTCACTGATCGCTACTAGGTCCTCTCTCTCTCTCTCTCTGTTTCCAGAGCTTTGTCATACCTCGTCTTAAAGCTATGCATGGTTCACATTGTGTGTGTGTGTGTGTGTGTGTGTGTGTGTGTGTGTGTGTGTGTGTGTGTGTGTGTGTGTGTGTGTGTGTGTGTGTGTGTGTTAGTTACCATGTTGTCCTAGGCACATGTCCATTAGACACTAGGCCTTTTGTATGTGTGTGTGTGTGTGTGTGTGTGTGTGTTGATGTGTGTGTGTGTGTGTTGATGTGTGTGTGTGTGTGTGTTGATGTGTGTGTGTGTTGATGTGTGTGTGTGTTGATGTGTATGTGTGTTGATGTGTATGTGTGTTGATGTGTATGTGTGTTGGTGTATGTGTGTTGATGTGTGTATGTGTTGATGTGTGTATGTGTGTTGGTGTGTGTATGTGTGTTGGTGTGTGTATGTGTGCTGGTGTGTGTATGTGTTAGCGTGTGAATGTGTTGGTGTGTGTATGTGTTAGCGTGTGAATGTGTTGGTGTGTGTATGTGTTAGCTTGTGAATGTGCTGGTGTATGTGTGGTTGTGTGCGGGTGTGCGAGAGGGCTGGTGTGCTGGTGCGCCAGTGGGCTGGTGCGCGAGTGGGCTGGTTTTCCCACCTCCACAAACCAATCAGCTGAGGCGAACTTTACTGGTGACTAAGCCTGTGTTTACATAGGAATCACAGCTTATTATCTTGGCGGCCTTATTCTACTTCACTGCCAGAGGGGCAGAAACACGGTTCCCAGTCTCGTTCACCCCCTTTCCTCCTTCAAGTAGTGGAGAAAGGGGTTCCAGTCTCACTCGCGACCCACCCTTAAGGTGTAGTGGAGAGAGAGAGAGAGAGAGAGAGAGAGAGAGAGAGAGAGAGAGAGAGAGAGAGAGAGAGAGAGAGAGAGAGAGAGAGAGAGAGAGAGAGAGAGAGAGAGAGAGAGAGAGAGAGAGAGAGAGAGAGAGAGAGAGAGAGAGAGAGAGAGAGAGAGAGAGAGAGAGAGTTCCAGTCTAACTCTCAGTCTCCCCTCAGTTTACAGACAAGTGCCAGCCTCATTTACCCTCTCCCTCACACGAGAGCATGAAGGAAGGAGGATGGGGGTAGGGTCCCAGAACCCCTCTATGGAGCCGCAGAACGTAATTTCACACAATAACAACAGTATTTAAGTCTCTTGGCCTTGCAGACTAAGAACTAGGTCATCAGCAGATGAGAGAAGGGACTACGAGAGGGAGAAGACCGGTCAGCAGGTGAGAGGTGGTATGGGAAAGGGGGATTAATTACCATATGTGAGGGGAACCGAGTAGCAAGGGAATGAAGTGAGAATTTATCAGCAGGTGAAAAGGGGGACCGAGGGGTAGGTTCAAAAATATTTTTTATATAAAAATGAAAAAAAGAAAAGCAGGGTTGCGATGACCCAGTGGGCTTGCAGGTCGCTAGCACCAACAGCCTTATCAACAGCAAAGTTTGCCTCGGGCCTGAATACCTCTCTGAATTTTCAGTTTGTAGGGGGGTGATGCGCGCTCGCACACACAAACACACACAAAAAAAAAAAAAAAAAAAAAAAAAAATCTCGAATAAGTGATACAAGACGCAAAAGAACAACGGAGTGGAATAATAACTCTAGGCCTTTCATGTTGCAATCAACATATCAGGAGCTTGCGCTGATGCAGAAAAGAGGAGGTCCCAGCAAATACGATTGCTGGAGCGACTGATGATGTGTTGACTGCAACACGAAAGGCCTAGAGCTATCATTCAACTCCCCCGTGGCTGCTTAGCGCGCACACACACACACACACATATATATATATATATATATATATATATATATATATATATATATATATATATATATATATATATATATATATATATATATATATGTATATATATATATATATATATATATATATATATATATATATATATATATATATATATATATATATATATATATTCAAACAGCTCGGGGAGAACCTTGAGTTTTCCCTGAGGTACGTTATTGTCTTCTCTGAGGATGAGGGTCCCCAGTCCAGCTATAGAGGTGGTACTTCCCTATATATATATATATATATATATATATATATATATATATATATATATATATATATATATATATATATATATATATATATATATATATATATATATATAAACAGAGATTATACGAGACAAAAAGGGAATAACCAGGATAAAATCTGTGATGGTCACCAATGAATGCTTTCAACTAGCAATATATATTTCCCTGTATATTTCGCTCTCTCCTGCGTTTTCAATAATTACGATTTTTTTTATATTCTGACGTAGAGCCCAGTTTTAAAATGCATCAATGCATTTTTAGGGGGGGGGGAAGAAATGGAAGAAAATTGCATATTAGTGTCAATCTCTCTTCACTGTTTTATTGGACAATAGTGAAACTGCACTATTTCGACGAACTAAGGGATATTCGATAGTTAGAGAAATGTCTCTCTCTCTTTATCTCTATCTCTATCTCTCTGTAACACACACAGAATCCATACATGGTTTTAAGAATAGGTTTGACAGGACTCTAGCATCAAGGAGAGGGCGAATCCAGTCACAGCCAACGGAGAGGCAGAGCCAGGAGCTGAGACTACATGCCTTCAACCACAAATAGGTGAGACCCTGTGTTTACCGTAAAAAGAATAAATCTTAGATATAGACGATTTATACTCACTTGTAGAGGAGTTCATATTTACACTTTGTAGAAGTGTTCTTCTTACTGAGAGACAATTTATATTGCAAAGATCAAAGCTGATATACACTACAAAATACAAGAAAAAATACAACTAAATACAGCACCAAAACTAAGCAAAATACACGAAGAAATCTCAAAGACATATCCTTCAAGCGGGGAAGAGGGACAACGAAGGAGGATGTGGGGGAAGTATCTGACGCAGGTATAAGACACTTGATCCAAGAAAGTGAATCTTCCCCTCCCTTTCCCTGAAAAGTTGGTTACCTCGCGTTACTCCGGCGCTGTGTAACACCAGCGGGTTCAGCGCTGGAGTTATTATTATTATTATTATTATTATTATTATCATTATTATTATCCAAAAAATTAGTAAAGATGGAAAATGGTTTGAAAACCCGCAGTTAGAAAACCATGACAAAGAAACAGGAAAACCTGAGAACCAATACAACACCCTAAACTAAGCAATAAAACAACCCAGAAAAGAGTGAATCAAAATAAGAAAAGACGCGGTAAAAGTAAAGACAAAGTCTGAAGCAAATCTTTACAAACTGCTTAAGAAAAATACTCAAGAGTAAATATAATAATAATAATAATAATAATAATAATAATAATAATAATAATAATTATAATAATAATAATATCTAAAGGACACAACTGATGTAGGTAGGTAGTAGATTCGCCGGTTAATCCCCTGGTCCGGGCCTTTTCCAAGAGGTGGCCCGGCCTTGGATTCCTTTCGTTGGAGTGTCTCAGACCAATGTCTGCCATGGGAGGAAGTACAAATACCTCCTCGTCTTCTGGAACCAGCTGTCCCCTGGCCTAGCCCCATTCCCCGCCCCCACGGGGTTCGGAGGGAGAAGCTAGGCACCTTGGGTGTGGCAACTACATAGCAGCAGACGATGTCAGGAGGTGCAAAGGCAGCAAGCACTACAGGATTCTTTTAGAGCCACACCCCAGCTTGGGACCGAAGACTGAGCGCTGGGGAAGCTCAAGAATGCCTCTTGCTGGGAGTGTTGTTGTTGCTACTTCACTTGACCGTTGCACTCTCTAGACACAACTGAAAGCATCAAATTCAGCAACAAAATGGCCGAATAAGAATAATAACTAGAGAGATATACATGACTATATTTACCGAATAATAGCAAATTTAATGAACAATAACATATAACAGCCAACTGAAATAAGAGACCATTAAAAATCAAGAAAGAAGAACTGAAGAAATTACAATAGGATACTGAGCAGAAACAGACCATTAGGACGAGATGTCACTCAGGGTCATGGTAAATATATATATGAGGAATACATAATTGCTTCAGTGGATGAAATATCACTGTACGTCTAGAGTCTAGACGTACAGTGATATTTGTCTAGACTCTAGACAAATACAGCAGGAATACAAGAGTAAGATATCACTGTGGGTCTTGACAAATACAGCAGGAATACAAGAGTAAGATATCACTGTGGGTCTTGACAAATACAGCAGGAATACAAGAGTAAGATATCACTGTGGGTGTGATGAATGTTGAAGTCTTTGTACCTCCTCCTGCTTCACCTCATCTGACTGCAGTATATAAGCCACCTCTCTGGCCCTATGCTGCATTTCCTACAAGAGTGATGGACTGAACACATCGACTCCAGGCTGAGGGACTGATTACCTCAAACTCCTCCTCTCCTTATACCTTCTGCTTTGTACTGGACTGATGAAGCCACTGCGTGGCGAAACGTTTCTTCAATAAAGATTCCCATGTGTTGCATAAGTGTCTCAATTCTTCATCACTGTGCGTCTTGACAAATGCAGCAGAAATACAAGGGTAAGATATCACTGAAGGTCTTGACAAATACAACAGGGATACAAGGGTAACTATTGCAATTAGTTAAATATCACTGAGGGTCTTAACAAATACAGCAGGAATACAAGGATAACTATTCCACTGGATGCGATTTCTTCTGTTTCTGAGAAAGAAAAGAAGAGTAGGGGAAGGAGAAAAGAATGAAATGCACTTAAGAAAGTAGGACAATAAAAATGATATTAACGTCGGGCTTTAACTAACCATTGTGGGTTATTCAGCGCATAAAGTAATGAAAACTCGATCCTCCGTCCGCTAATCGCGGGACGGAAGCGCTCGAGTCTCACGTGAGAATATTTGTGAACATTTAGCACGGGTGCTTAAAGTTCTGAACACTTTGGAAAATTCTGAACGCCTAAACATTTGCAAACTTTCCAGTCATTCCAACGGCAATGAACCTTCTGACTACATGTCTAAAGTTTAGTAAAACATTTTGAGAGCATGTTCAAATGTCTTTGAACAATCTGAATAAACAACTGAACATTTATGCACATTTCATATACAAGCTCAGAGGCCAGTGTATCTGGGTTTGTCTCCTTCATGAACAAAAAAATATTCCATTTGTTATTATCTGATTAAAATTCTACAAAAAAAAGAGAATATTTAGGCAAATCTTTCACTGTACGATTTTTTTTTTACAATATTCTCGAAAAAAATTATTTATAATGACACTTATAAAAATACTCAAAAAATATAGACAATTATAGGATCTTGCTGATGAAACCAAGATTCAGCCATACAGAATAATAATAACAATAATAATTCACATGGACCTGCGCGAGAGGTGTTGAGTGCGCCTGCATGAGTGAGTTGCTATATATTTTAATCAGTGTGTTGGAAGGGAGGGAGAGAGGGAGGGGAGGGAAAAAGGGAGGGAGGGAGGGAGGGAGAGAGGGGAGGAAAACAGGAAGGGAAGGAAGGAGGAAGTGAGGGGAGCGAAAGAGAAAGGGAAGCAGGGAGAGAGGGGAGCGAAAGAGGAAGGGAAGGAGGGAGAGAGGGGAGGGAAAGAGGAAGGGAGAGAGGGGAAGGGAAGGGTGGAGTGGAGGGGAGGGAGGGAAAGGAAGGAGGGAGGGTGTGAAGGAGCATACAGTCCAGGAAGAGACGGAAACCAACGGAGTTATCAGGATGTGTGGCTGAGATGACCGTGTTTCCTCAAGATGTTAGGGAGAGACAGGGTGCGAGTTATCAGCTTGTGTGCTACTCTTTCTTTTCTTCTTTGCATTACTAGAACAAATTTGAGTATAACTAGGCAACGCATTTGCCTGCTCTCTCCCTCTCTCTCTCTCTCTCTCTCCCTATCGAGCTGGAGCAGTAGTGCCATAATCATTAATCACGGCCAAGATCTTGGTCACGCGACACACATCTATTTCACGTGGAATTTTACCTTCTTATATTACAGCTGCACCACCTTCACGGGGCATTACTGTTGAGGTAGCTGTTAGCTTCATCCAGGGCCTCGGAGACATCACCACGAGTTTTTCATTACGTTCACCTGTCACTAAGTTGCATCTTGTACCCACCAGGGCGGAGGATTAACCCTAGGTGGGGCCGCGGGAGTAGGAAAACAGGCCACATGTAAATCATGGGAAAATTGACCTAGCTGTGTTTACAACCTATATCTGATCTCCAGGGTCCGATCGTATCTAGTCTTGAAGCTGAGTACAGTGTTAGCCTCCACCACCTGCTGATGTTTCTAATGATCACGCACCACCCTCCCTTCCCCCGCGGTCTGGTCTCAGACCAGGGCCATTGGTTATTAGCCTATTTATAGTGAAGCCTTTCGTACTGACCACCTTGAAACTGACACAGGTTCTTAACATCTGTTGCTCGCATGTCTTAAGCAGCCATCTATGCTCGACGTTTTCCCTTAATTTCAAACATCCTATCTCTCTCTCTCAGTCTTATCAAGACTTGATCAAACTCTACAAAGAGCGAAACGTTGTATCTACAAAACTGTTCCGCAACGAGTGTCTTTTCTTCCCTACTGTTGGCAATAAGCCATCTGGTTGAAGGCGAAGATGAGTGAACTCAGCTGGAGCAGATGGCTTGCTCACTTCTGCTGGATGAAGCACTTATATCCACATAACTTAAGGATGAAACATTACACCCACATAACTTAAGGATGAAACATTACACCCACATAACTTAAGGATGAAACATTACACCCACATAACTTAAGGATGAAACATTACACCCACATAACTTAAAGGATGGAACCTTACACTCACATAACTTAATGCTTCCCACAGTCTCCCGAATGAAACCCTTACACTCACATAACCGGAGGATGAAACCCACATAACTTGAGGATGTAAACCTTACACCCCACATAACTTCAGAGTTGCCACACAAACAGCTCTCCTGGAAATTAATTGCCTTCATGGGAAATCATTGTAAATTTCCAGTCTTATAAAGTTGCTGGTTCTCGCTCCGGGGCCAAAGATACACTGAGACGGATGCTGTACATCTTGTCTTAAAGAAACACACGTTGAGGCTTCACTAGCTGCGCTGACGGACGACTTTCGCTTGCCTCACACTGCTATATATTTCTCAAAGTTACGACTATAAGTTTCTGACGAGAATATTCTCTTACCACTTCTTCCTATTCTTCCTTTCAAAGGACGGAGATGAAGGGAAGGAGGAGTGCCTCGTTGCTGGTGTATTGGATACACCCTCCCGTTCCTTGGATCAAAACTGACCGTCTACTGTTCCCAAGATCTGTATCGCTCCCTACAGAGAAAATTCTCCAATAAATTAAGATGAGACGTCTCAACACTAGAAATGGAGACAATAAACTGTAAACGCATATAGACATGAAACAAATAATTTTTTTTTTACTGATACATCGGCCGTTTTCCACGGAGGCGGGTGACCCGAAAAACAAATACTTTTATCATCATTCACTCCATCACTGTCTTGCTAGAGGCGTTCCTACACTACAGTTAAAAAACTGCAGCATTATTATTATTACTACTGCTACTGTTATTATTATTATTACTGCTACTACTACTACCACTTTTATTATTATTATTACTACTGCTACTGTTATTATTATTATTACTGCTACTACTACTACTACTACTTTTATTATTATTATTACTACGGCTACTACTATTAATATTACTACTACTGATATTATTATTATTATTATCATTATTATTACTACGGCTACCATTATTAGTCACTTGTCCTTCCCTGAAGGGATTAAAGAGTAGCGAGATAAAAAAAACTCCATCTAGGATGCCAGCTGGAGGCCTCCATCGCCTGCTGCGAGCGCATGGCTGCACAAGCATATATTAGATATCAATTAATTACCAGTTGACAATGAAGGAAGAGACGGAATCCCGGGGCGCCCGAACACTTCTGGCAACACTGCTTCTGCTGCACGTAACTGCTGATGCAACACTGTTCCTGCTGCACGTAATTGCTGGTGCAACACTGTCCCTGCTGCACCTGACTGTTGCAGTGGCAACAAATGAATTACCAGAGATAGGAACTGCTGCTG
>NC_091339.1:24537432-24554932 GCF_038502225.1 Cherax quadricarinatus
ACACTGCCATAACAACATACTGGAATGAGAGATATGGGAGGAAGTGTAAAATAAACCCAGTGAGGAGCAGGGGTGCGGTGGGGACAATAAGGGAACACTGTATCAACATCCGGGGTCCCAGACTTTTCAACATCTTACCAGAAGATATCAGAAACACTGCTGGAACAAGTGTTGAAGCCTTCAAGAGAAAACTAGACAAGTATTTTCACCAGGTGCCAGATCAACCAGGCTGTGATGGATATGTGGGGCAGCGGGCCTCCAGCAGCAACAGCCTGGTTGACCAGGCGAGCACCAGACGAGCCTGGCCCATGGCCGAGCTCAGAGAGTAGATATACTCTCAAAATTCTTCAAAGGTATATTATATAATTACTCAATAATAATAATAATAATAATGATGATAATAATAAAAAACTAAATGTAAGTTTAATTACGAGTTTTATAAGACCACATCCTCAATTTTATTCCAAGTCTTACGGTGAGAAAAGCGTCCGGTCACTGGAAGGTCTCAGTCTCAGGACTCTCTCCCAGTACTGACCTGGAACACACCACTGAGAACATACCTCGGTGTGTAGTCTACGGCAGGGGTCCCCAACCTACAGCAGCCAGAGCAACGACGTCTGTCATACGGTTCTTCACACTCCTCCCCCCCCCCCCTACTTCACAACAGCACCTGTGACCTGTTTCGAGAGCTCTTTATCCTTGCGGCTCGGTCTGGGTCCCTGGCCATGCACACCGGTCATCCGGACGATCGGTGGGACCCACGTGTTCGCTCAACCGGCTACGTGGAAATTATTTGATTAAATCCTTGTTACGGACCTTGATGGGGAAAAGTTGAACGGAATTCGGCATTACAAACACAGTGAAGTCAATATTTTTCGCCACTGTGCTTTTACTGGCGAAAAAATACTGCCCGGTCTCCATTGCCACCTTCCGGAGAGGTGACCTGGTACTGGCGAAGGGCTCTTGTGAATCAAGAAATTAATTCTACCATCCCCTTCCTTGGATCAAACCAAACTTCCTCCAATTCCCAGGCATGACATCTTGGGAATTTAGAGCTTTCCTGTGAATAATAATAATAATAATAATAATAATAATAATAATAGTGATAAAAAATGAAAATAACTATAAACTATTATCATCACCACCACCACTCCCGCAAACATCATCGTCTTACAAAAAAAAAAAAAAAAAAAAAAAAATCCAGTGTCGCGCATTTGAGTCCGACGATCTAAGAAGGATTCTCGGTTGTCGTCAATCTGGACAGCGGAGTGATGGTCCCCGGACCCACCAACTGGTAATAACAGGCAAGGAGACGTAGCACTAAGAAAGAGCAACAACAACAAGGCTGAGGGAGTGATTACCTCATCTTTTGTATATAATGCTACCGCCCTTGAGTATGTATTGATAACACCACTGGATGGCGAAACGTCTACAATAAAGATACCCAGATGTTGCATGTATGTCTTATTCTCCAACAACAACAACAAAAAAGTGGCAACTAGTTGAGTGAGTCAGTGGAGATGTACATGAGTTGATAATAGTAATATTAACTCAAACTCGTATTTCTTTCAATTATTTAATAAAGGATACGACTCTTAATTGCCTCTTGTGACATAAGTAGCTGACTGGAAATTAATATTAATTCATTAAAAGCATTCATTCTCTACACACTGAAGCTACAACACATATTCCACAAGAAACAAGAAATAATAATTTACGAGGATCAGGACTGCGAAAACGATGATTGTAATAATGATATAAATAATAATCATGATGTTAATAACGATCATGGTGGTGGTGATGAAACTGTGAAGATCATAACGGTTTACTAACCTGCCTCTTCCCTCCTTCTCTAGCCTAATGATTATAATCATAACGGTTTACTAACCTGCCTCTTCCCTCCTTCTCTAGCCTAATGATTATAATCATAACGGTTTACTAACCTGCCTCTTCCCTCCTTCTCTAGCCTAATGATTATAATCATAACGGTTTACTAACCTGCCTCTTCCCTCCTTCTCTAGCCTAATGATTATAATCATAACGGTTTACTAACCTGCCTCTTCCCTCCTTCTCTAGCCTAATGATTATAATCATAACGGTTTACTAACCTGCCTCTTCCCTCCTTCTCTAGCCTAATGATTATAATCATAACGGTTTACTAACCTGCCTCTTCCCTCCTTCTCTAGCCTAATGATTATAATCATAACGGTTTACTAACCTGCCTCTTCCCTCCTTCTCTAGCCTAATGATTATAATCATAACGGTTTACTAACCTGCCTCTTCCCTCCTTCTCTAGCCTAATGATTATAATCATAACGGTTTACTAACCTGCCTCTTCCCTCCTTCTCTAGCCTAATGATTATAATCATAACGGTTTACTAACCTGCCTCTTCCCTCCTTCTCTAGCCTAATGATTATAATCATAACGGTTTACTAACCTGCCTCTTCCCTCCTTCTCTAGCCTAATGATTATAATCATAACCATAATTTTTAAAAATGTGGACCGGTAAGCCAGCGGAAATTCTCGGTTAGATGACCAAAAGCTCTAGCTGCGGGTCGTCGTATGGCTAGGACCCGCGTCAGGAGACACTTGCCCTGTTTCCTGACAAACAATATACCCTCCTCCACTACAAACTAATAACGTAATTTTTAAATAATTCAAGACTTATCAAAGCTACTGCAAAGCAACTGACAATTAAAAACATATCAAATAACATAATAGCAAAACTAATAACAACTCCAACAATAATAATAATACTGTGATAGTAAATGTTTCTGACTGTCATGGAAATATACAGATCTCTTGTTACTAATATTCAGTTTTATGCTGTACAAGTGCTTGACTCACAGTTCATTAAACACAAACTTGATCCGTAAAAGAAAGGTTGTGAGCTAACAGATGGCAGTATAAAAACATTCTCAGTGAAGAAACATTTTATTGATACAGTGTTTCACCCGCAGGTGAGACGTAGTATACCCAGGAGAATAAGTACGACTGGGGACAACTGCTGGTTGCGATTCACGACACATTTACAACTCTGAAACAGCTACTAAGATTGAAGCGGCTTGTGCTGACTAGTCATCCAGGGAGGTACGATCATCCTGCCGTATGAGAGTGAACCGGAAGCCTGTTAAACGTTCTGCAATCTGGCAGGATTGCTTTCTCTTGTCTCACGAACACATAAGATATACCTCTGATATAAGCCTTTGACGGGTTTGGAGAATTCTTCCTATTCCTGGCCCTGGGCCAGGCTTGTCTGGTACTCGTCTGGTCAATCAGGCAGTTGCTGCTAGTGTCCCTCAAATACATCACAGACTGGTTGATCCAGCATCTGGGGTTGACAGGTATCGCTTAGAAATATCTTACACTCGATATACACTTTACCTTTGAAGAATGAGACATTTGTTTAACGTCTGGGATTCTTTAGGAACCGTCTTGCCAGTCAGTCGCTTCTTCAGTCCAATACAAATAAGAACGGAGAACGATGAGGAGGAGGTTGAGGTAATCAGTCCCTTAGCCTAGAGTCGACGTGTTCAGGCTGAGGGACTGATAACCTCAAACTCCTCATCCGTTCTTCTCTGTATTGGACTGAAGACGCCACTGGCCGGCGACACGTTTCCACAATAAAGATTCCCAAATGTTGCACAAGTATCTCATTCTTCAACTTGTCGGGTTTCTAAACCATTTTCATCACCTTTGATTTCCTGTGTTTTCTAATGGTTCTTATTACTCCTCCAGTAAATAACAAAATGGCACAACACCGTAACTGAAACAATACACAAATAACCCTCGCATAGAAGAGAGAAAAGCTTACGACGACGTTTCGGTCCGACTTGGACCATTTACAAAGTCACAGTGTAACTTTGTAAATGGTCCAGTGACAGTGTGACTTTGTAAATGGTCCAGTGACAGTGTGACTTTGTAAATGGTCCAGTGAGAGTGTGAGTTTGTAAATGGTCCAGTGACAGTGTGAGTTTGTAAATGGTCCAGTGACAGTGTGACTTTGTAAATGGTCCAGTGACAGTGTGAGTTTGTAAATGGTCCAGTGACAGTGTGACTTTGTAAATGGTCCAGTGACAGTGTGACTTTGTAAATGGTCCAGTGACAGTGTGACTCTGTAAATGGTCCAAGTCGCATAGAAACGTCATCGTAAGCGTCTCTCTCCTAAGTGCGGGTTATTTATGCATTATTCCTTTAGTATTACCTTTCCTATTATTGAGGCCTGGTCCGGGACCGGGCCGCGGGGACGCTGACCAGGTAGAATACTTAGGCCGCACCTGCACTATCCCTCTGACACTTACCAATAGAATGCATCAAGCCTTTGATTCACCTTTGCTGGGCAAAGCGATTTATGCTGTACCCTGAACACCCTGACACCGCTGGAATTCATCAAGCCTTTGCTACAACTATGGCGAGCAGAGAGACTGACTTAGGCCGCACCCTGCCTCTGACACTCACCACTGGAATGTATCAAAAGAACTATTGGTAACCAGGCGGGGGAAACGCTAGCTAAAAGGGAATACATGTTGCCAAGTGCACCATTGTGCACACTAAACTATAGCAAGCTTAAACTATAACTAGAAAACTCGCAAAGTTAAACATGATATTAAAGGTGAACTGAGAGAGAGAGAAAGAGAGAGAGAGAGAGAGAGTCAGAGACAGACTTGAGACTGTAATTAAGCGAGCATATATGTGAGAGGGCAAGAGAACGAGTGAATAAGTGAGCGGGCCAGTAACTTTGCGAGTGAGTTAGTGAATGCGTGAGTGAGCGAGTCAGCAAGCAAGTTAACGAATACATGACATCAGTACTTATGAGATAAACAAACAAACAAAAAAGATTCTGTTTGACTTAATACAAGAAGTTTCAGTGCAGGTTAAGTGCCAGTACCTCCACGAGGTTTCAGTGCAGGTTAAGCTCCAGTACCTTGAAGTGGTTTTAGTACAGGTTAAGTGCCAGTACCTGAGCGATGGTGGTGGTTGCCAGCTACACTTTTCTTGGGTAAACAAGTCTTGACAAAACTTACACGGCTAAGCTGGCCAAACTTTAAGATCCCATGAATGAGCGATGAGAGTATATACTTAACAGCTGATAGTATATATTTAGGAAGTGACAGTATATACTAAGAGACGACAATATATATTCTAAGATGGCAGTATATGCTTTGAGATAGGTTAAGTAAGGTTTGTCAGGAAACAGGACAAGTGTTCTCTGACGTAGGTCTTACGTCATATGATGACCCACCTCTGGAGCTTTTGGTCATCTGACCGAGGCCTTCCACTGGCTTACCAGTCCACTTCTTTAACAATTATTATCACCATTTTATACTTTGAGATGGTAGTATATACTTTGAGATGGTGGTATATATTTTGAGATGGTGGTATATACTTTGAGATGACAGAATATAACGTTTTTCATGGGAAAAGAGGCACCTTTAATGCCAGTGAAGGGCTCTTGATCCAAGAAATTGCAACTACCCCTCCCTCTCCTTGGATCAAACCTCATGACCTTCCATTCCCACAGGCGCTGTATAACCCCCACTGCTTTACCGCTTTCCTTCAATATGCCTTGAATTTCTTTAAAAAATTAACTGCAAGGATTAAAATAATCCTTACTGGTGGTGAACACATTACATACAGCCTTAATGACCCACATGCAGTCGGTAGACATGAAACCCAATTACCCAACTAATCATATAACGAAGTTATTTTTAGGAGGTTCTGGTGAATGCAAATTAGTCTTTAGACGAGATAGTTACCTTTGTGTTGGAAAAACAATAATTTAACCCTGGATGGTATTTGTACTATATGTACTTGTTGACTACGTAGCTAGTTACTCGCACAAGATTGTGCTTACCTATGTGTATTATATCCGTTGTATGCACAGCTAATTACTCTTATAAGGCTGTGTTTACCTGCCTACTACATCTATGGTAAACACACGTAATTAAGATTAAAAATTTATTATTATTATTACACTAAGCGGAGCGGTAAACCCACTGGTGTCATGAAATGTCTAACTGGAGGGTGTTCCGAGGATCAATGCCCTAACGACCCGGTCCCAAACTAGACCTAAGTCCAACGTAAACACCACAGCCCGGCTGATGAGTCTGACTTGAGAAACTTGTCCAGCTTTTTCTTGAAGACAGCCAGGGAGCTGTTGTAATCCTCCTTACGTATGAAGGGAGGACATTGAAAAGTTTTGATCCCGTCACACTTGAGAATTTACCCTTAGTGTACTCACTGCATCCCGGCTTTTCGTTGTGGGTATTTTGCATCGTCTGCCAAGCCGACTTTCATTAGGAATGATTTGTGTGGGCAGATCAAGGACCAATCCTAGAATTTTCCAGCTGTAGATTATAATGCATCTCAAACCATACCCCCGGCCGGGATTGAACCCGCGGTCATAGAGTCTCAAAACTCCAGCCCGTCGCGTTAGCCACTAGACCAGCTAGCCACAATAAGATTCATCCAACTAGGTATATTTCTACACCATAGGAAGGTTAGCACAGGCACCACTGTGACCACAAATGCAAGTTTTTACAGACGAATCTCCAGCTAGCATGGCCGTGACGACCTCTAGCTCAAGTCCCTTCACTGCCGTAAACATGACTCAAGAAATCGTAATGACACGATTGCAAACAAACCATACCCCCGGCCGGGATTGAACCCGCGGTCATAGTCTCAAAACTTCAGCCCGTCGCGTTAGCGTTTTGAGACTCTATGACCGCGGGTTCAATCCCGGCCGGGGGTATGGTTTGTTTGCAATCGTGTCATTACGATTTCTTGAGTCATAATGCATCTCGCCTACGTTTCAAGGAGTACAGATCGTGGAACTTCAAACGTTCCCAGTAATTTAAGTGCTTAACTAAATCTATGCGAGCAGTGAAGGTTCTCTGCATATTCTCCAGGTCTGCCTTGAACGGAACTCTTAAAAGTGCAACAGTACTCCAGCCTAGAAGGGAGAAGTAGCTTGAAGAGTATCATTATTGGCTTGCCATCTCTTGTTTTGAAGGTCCAAGTTATCCTGCCTATCATTTTCCTTGCGACAGTGACAGTGTCACTATAGTGATCCTTATAAGAGATATATTCTCACATGATCACTGCCAGGTCTCTCATATTAGTCTTATGATTTATTGAGTGATTTGAGTTTGTTTTACACCCAGTTCCAGTCTTTATTTCCTCAATCTTTCCATAACAGAGTAGTTGAAGCTTGTCCTCATTGAAAAACTTTGTTTATAATAGCTTGGAGGTTTGTTGTGTCCTCAATGGACGCCAGGCTCAAAGGGATTCTGATATCGTCTGCAAATGATAATATGGTGTTATGATTAATGCCTCTGTCTATGTCGGATATGAGAATGAGAAAGAGAACAGAGGTCAGTACTGTACTGTGTCTTGGAGAACAGAGCGTTTTACTACAACAGCCTCCGATTTCATTCCGTTCACTATTACACTTTGAGTTCTAGTTGAAAGAAAATTAAATATCCATCTGCCCATTCTTCCAGTTATTCATTCTGCACACATATTCTGGGCTAATACACCATGGTCACACTTGTCAAATGGATCTGTAAAAGCCTGTGTACATTACATCTGCATTTTGCTTGTCTTGCACTGAATCTAAGGCCAGGTCGTAATGATCAAGCAATTGTGAGAGGCAGGAGCGACCTATGCTAAACGCATACTACTTTTGCGATTGCTTTGCTGCCTCCTTAGTGAAGTGGGGCTATGTCAGTGTTTTTTAAGGTCTATGGGATGAATCCTGTGTCCAGGCTCCTCTACAGAATATTCAAGACACGGGATAGTAGTTTTTTGCAGATCTTGATGAATATGGAGTTTCACGAGTCAAGGCCTGGGCGAGAGTACAGTGGCATGCAATCGATGGATTTTTGGAAGTCAAGTGAGGTTAGTTATGTCAGAAATAATGGAGATGTGTGCAGGGCTTCGAGTCTCATCCATGAAAAACATGTTTGGATTGTCAATCTTTAGACTGATTAATGGTTCCCTGAACAGTCACGTTGGGAGGCAATCAAATTCGATTCGAGGAAAGGGAAGACGACTCTAAGGCCTCAGATCAAGAACTCTTGACCAGCATCAACCCTCACATGAAGGGACAGCGGCCGCTCAAAACGTGCTTACAATTCTCAGCTTTAAGCTGACGCCAACATCAAACTGAAGCGTTTAATGAACATTTTATTAAGCTTTTGACTTAAAATAGGCCTGGTAACTGGTCAAAAATAATGACTAATTTTTTTCCGGGTAAATATTACTCGCCAGAAAAAAAAATACGTCTGATGACAACATTAAAAAAAATAGATCTCATTATCATTAACGTGAAAATATATTATTCACGAAGAATTAAATTTGGCCAAGAGCGAGTTCCACCAACCGTGAAAATTTGTCAGCATGACTAAGTCGTCTCTATAAATGGTTGTCTGCATGCTGCTGAAGAGTTTTTCATCCAGGAAATTGGAGTTACGATCCAATTTCTTTCATTAAACCGAATCACGTCCCAATCCCCAAACAATGTATAATTAATATGAGTTTAGCGTTTCCTAGTGATAATGATAACAATAATACAAATAATAATAATAATAATAATAATAATAATAATAATAATAATAATAATAATATAATAATAATAATAATAATAGTAATAATATTAATACACTAATAATAATAATAATAATTAATGCACAAAAGCCAAGTGTAAATTAATAGCGAGTGTAAATCTGACATAATCTGTGATCTCAGTTTATAAATCAATAATGGTTTTGATAAACAAGTAGGTTGTAAATTTGAAATTGATTATACCCTGAGTACTACATCACCAGCTGTTGAAAGGTAACAGCTGTGAGTCAGTTTACACCTGTGATGCCGGGCATAGTTTAGAAACTAGAACGACGTAATACAAGCGATCAGTTAGGTAAGCATAATAAAAAAAAATCGGCAACCTTCCAGCACATCAAATCTTGCAATCATACCATCAACCGGAAAGGTTCGGATATCATTAACAAACTGGAAGATGAATGCAAAAAACAAAACACATGTGTGTGTACTCACCTAGTTGAGGTTGCAGGGGTCGAGTCCTAGCTCCTGGCCCCGCCTCTTCACTGGTCGCTACTAGGTCACTCTCCCTGAACCGTGTGCTTTATCATACCTCTGCATAAAGCTATGTATGGATCCTGCCTCCACTACATCGCTTCCCAAACTATTCCACCGCCTGACTACTCTGTGGCTGAAGAAATACTTCCTAACATCCCTGTGATTCATCTGTATCTTCAACTTCCAACTGTGTCCCCTTGTTGCTGTGTCCAATCTCTGGAACATCCTGTCTTTGTTCACCTTGTCAATTCCTCTCAGTATTTTGTATGTCGTTATCATGTCTCCCCTATTTCTCCTGTCCTCCAATGTCGTCAGGTTGATTTCCCTTAACCTCTCCTCGTGTGTGTGTGTGTGTACTCACCTATTTGTACTCACCTATTTGTGGTTGCAGGGGTCGAGTCCTAGCTCCTGGCCCCGCCTCTTCACCGGTTGCTACTAGACCCTCTCTCTCCCCGCTCCATGAGCTTTATCAAACCTCGTCTTAAAACTGTGTATGGTTCCTGCCTCCACTACGTCATTTTCTAGGCTATTCCACTGCCTTACAACTCTATGACTGAAGAAATACTTCCTACTATCTCTCTGACTCATTTGTGTCTTCAACTTCCAATTGTGGCCTCTTGTTTCTGTGTCCCCTCCCTGGAACATCCTGTCCTTGTCCACCTTGTCTATTCCACGCAGTATTTTATATGTCGTTATCATGTCTCCCCTGACCCTCCTGTCCTCCAGTGTCGTCAGGCCGATTTCCCTTAATCTTTCTACATAGGACATTCCCCTTAGCTCTGGAACTAACCTTGTTGCAAACCTTTGTACTTTCTCTAGTTTCTTGACGTGCTTTATCAAGTGCGGGTTCCAAACAGGTGCTGCATACTCCAGTATGGGCCTGACATACACGGTGTACAGTGTCTTGAATGATTCCTTACTAAGGTGTCGGAATGCTGTTCTCAGGTTTGCCAGGCGCCCATATGCTGCAGCAGTTATCTGATTGATGTGTGCTTCCGGAGACATGCTCGGTGTTATACTCACCCCAAGATCTTTCTCCTTGAGTGAGGTTTGCAGTCTTTGGCCACCTAGCCTATACTCTGTCTGTGGTCTTCTGTGCCCTTCCCCTATCTTCATGACTTTGCATTTGGCAGGATTAAATTCGAGAAGCCATTTGCTGGACCAGGTGTCCAGTCTGTCCAGGTCTCTTTGAAGTCCTGCCTGGTCCTCATCAGATTTAATTCTCCTCATTAACTTCACATCATCTGCAAACAGGGACACTTCTGAGTCTAACCCTTCCGTCATGTCGTTCACATATACCAAAAATAGCACTGGTCCTAGGACCGACCCCTGTGGGACCCCGCTCGTCACAGGTGCCCACTGTGATACATCATTACGTACCATGACTCGTTGTTGCCTCCCTGTCAGGTATTCTCTGATCCATTGCAGTGCCCTTCCTGTTATATGCGCCTGATGCTCTAGCTTCTGCACTAATCTCTTGTGAGGAACTGTGTCAAAGGCCTTCTTGCAGTCCAAGAAGATGCAATCAACCCACCCCTCTCTCTCTTGTCTTACTTCTGTTATTTTATCATAAAACTCCAGAAGGTTTGTGACACAGGATTTGCCTTCCGTGAATCCGTGCTGGTTGGCATTTATACTCCTGTTCCGTTCCAGGTGCTCCACCACTCTCCTCCTGATAATCTTCTCCATAATTTTGCATACTATACACGTCAATGACACAGGTCTATAGTTTAGTGCCTCTTTTCTGTCTCCTTTTTTGAAAATGGGAACTACATTTGCTGTCTTCCATACCTCAGGTAGTTGCCCAGTTTCCAGGGATGTGTTGAAGATTGTGGTAAGTGGTACGCACAACATATCTGCTCCCTCTCTAAGGACCCATGGAGAGATGTTGTCCGGTCCCATTGCCTTTGAGGTATCGATGTCCCTTAGCAGTTTCTTCACCTCCTCCTCATCTGTATGTATGTCGTCCAACACTTGTTGGTGTATTCCTTGTTGGTGTGTGTGTGTGTGTGTGTGTGTGTGTGTGTGTGTGTGTGTGTGTGTGTGTGTGTGTGCGTGCGTGCGTGCGTGCGTGCGTGCGTGCGTGCGTGCGTGCGTGCGTGCGTGCGTGCGTGCGCCCAAAAATAACTTAAACATAAAATTTGAAAAAAAAAAATCTACGGACAAAACACCCAGATTTGTGTGTTTGACTTCCACTACGTCCTGACATTTTGTAAAATATCCAACAAAACTATCACAAAATATTTACATTAACTACAAATAAAACAAAAAAGTTACACTGCCATGGGAAATATATACGAAATATAAATACATTTTAAAAGGCTAAATTTATCCTCGTTACACGATGGCACTCAATGCGATTTAGACAGACAGATAAAGGTTTAGTTGCCCAATCTTCTGCATTTCACAAATGCAACTGCGAGATTTAATATATATGTACAAAATATAATTAAATAGCCACGGCAATTAAAAAGGCAATAGGTACACATGAAAAGGGTATTTATTTTTTGAAATTTTGATTACAAGCTCTACCTGTAATCGATTTCGGGGGTCATCGCCCCCGAGGCCCGGTCCCAGACCTGGCTGATGATCTGATCAGACTACTTTTGCGCGAGGTCAAATGCATGCATTTGTAACCTCTTCTGCAGCTATGTGAACATGGCAGTCAAGATTTAATATATGTTCTGCCTTCAAGGTTCTTGATCTGGAGAACTGGAGCTACCCTCCCTTGGATCGAATCTGATTACCTCCCATTCCTCAGGCGCTGTACGACCCTTACAGTTTTAGCGTTTCCCCGTGAACATCATGATATTACCTGCCGTGCGTCCAGTCAAACATCACGTCAAACATCAACTGTCAAACATCAACTGTCAAACGTCAATTATCAAACGTCAACTGTCAAATGTCACATGTCAAGTGTCATGTCAAGTGTAACATATTGCACCGTCTTGGTCATTCATTTAAAGTAGTAGCAAGGCTCGATCCTCCGACTGCTAATCACGAGACACTCGCTTTCTTGCACTCACCTGCACTGACAGAAGCGATGAAAAACTGAAAAACATGTATCACAAGTCAAAGTGCTGTGCAAAACTTACAGCTTCTTTGAAAGTGTTTCAACATTACTTGAAGCAACACTCGTCAAACGACCCGTGTCACCATCATCCTCACCCGGCAAGTAATGATCATTTACCCCCTTTTCTCTCTCTCTCTGTCTCACTCTTTTCATTATGTAATTCTACTGACGCCCAAGTCTGTGTAGTCGCATCGTTCTCCATTCCTATCTGCACACTCGCTCTCTCCACTCATCCTACCTCCACACTCGCTCTTTCCACTCATCCTACCTCCACACTCGCTCTTTCCACTCATCCTATCTCCACACTCGCTCTTTCCACTCATCCTACCTCCACACTCGCTCTTTCCACTCATCCTATCTCCACACTTGCTCTTTCCACTCATCCTATCTCCACACTCGCTCTTTCCACTCATCCTACCTCCACGCTCGCTCTCTCCACTCATCCTATTTTCACTCATCCTATCTCCACACTCGCTCTTTCCACTCATCCTATCTCCACACTCGCTCTTTCCACTCATCCTATCTCCACACTCGCTCTTTCCACTCATCCTATCTCCACACTCGCTCTCTCCACTCATCCTACCTCCACACTCGCTCTTTCCACTCATCCTATCTCCACACTCGCTCTTTCCACTCATCCTATCTCCACACTCGCTCTTTCCACTCATCCTACCTCCACACTCGCTCTCTCCACTCATCCTACCTCCACACTCGCTCTTTCCACTCATCCTACCTCCACACTCGCTCTTTCCACTCATCCTACCTCCACACTCGCTCTCTCCACTCATCCTATCTCCACACTCGCTCTTTCCACTCATCCTATCTCCACACTCGCTCTTTCCACTCATCCTATCTCCACACTCGCTCTTTCCACTCATCCTATCTCCACACTCTCTCTTTCCACTCATCCTACCTCCACGCTCGCTCTCTCCACTCATCCTATTTTCACTCATCCTATCTCCACACTCGCTCTTTCCACTCATCCTATCTCCACACACGCTCTCTCCACTCATCCTGCTTCTACACTCGCTCTCTCCACTCGTCCTGTCTCCAGCTATATCTACTTTTTCCCGTCTACTGAGATTCAGAGGTGGGGGACAATGACCCCCAAGATTCATCTACTGTATTCGCTAGGGATGCTGCCAAAGTCTCGAAATAGGTCTAATTTTGATATCGGTATAAGCCTAAAATTGAGTGTCGGTATTGGCCATTTTTTCTGATATCGTCCCATCATCACTAAAGATAACAGGTAATCCTATTATCTCTTATACTAAGCAGTAGATGACAGTAGATAATATCGTGGCGGTGCTGAAAAGTTCTCACGTAGCTGAAAAAAAAAAAACGCTCACATACATCTAAAATCTCTTACAGATCTAAGAGCTCTCACATAGATCTAAATGCTTTCACACATACGAGTGTGCACAATCTCTCACATACAGTAAGTGTAAAAGCTCTCACACAAATTCTAAAAAGCTTACATAGATGTAACTGCCTTCATATAAATCTTACATACATCTAATAGGTCTCAAATAGTTCTAAAACCTCCCACACATATATTTAAAACACAAAGTTGGTTATGAACAAGTAAAAATGGTTGTTCGTGTGCACAAAGGAACACGTGTACGATGATAGGTAAATTATACTAACCTCTACTTATATCCAGAATACTCTTAGCTCTACTTTCCTTTGTGCTTCGTAATGGTTCTTATTCCTCTACTATTTTCTTTCCCGTGACTGGAACAATTCACCAATAGCCCACGCTCTGGGAACAACCTTACACTGTTTCGGTTCATCTTGGGTCATTATCTTAACATTGAGGAAGAGAAAGCAAGAAATCAGAAGACATCAAAAAGGGGAACGAAAAGAAATATTAGTAGTAGCAGTAGCAAGGGTAAATTACTACTACTACTACTACTACTACTACTACTACTACTGCTACTACTACTACTACTACTACTACTACTGCTGCTGCTGCTGCTGTTGCTGCTGCTATTACTTTTACAAGCATCAATATTACTACTACTGCTACACGTACTTTCCCCGTCCACACACCTACCTTGCCGTTCATACCTGTTACCAATATAGCCCAGATCACACCAGGAGTGCCGCTCACACCTATTCAGTCACTCACCTCGCATCTGACCTGCCGCCCACACCTGCCACCTACACCTGCTGCCTGGGAGCCTGTAGCTCCTCTGGCAAGATCATTTATCTCAGAGCCAACCTGCTGCATGTGATTAGCCAGTCTTTTCGCCTGGCCGAGACGAAGCAGGAGCTAGATGACTCGACTAATGTATACTCTCCGTAGTATACCTGAGCAGTGTCGAGTGGCCGCAAAAACATACTGGAAGGCTGCACTGTCTTGTGGGTTTGTGGGACTCCCCTGGTCTTCTGTGCTTATGAGAATGAACACCGTGTTTAAGTGTTCTAGGTTTGTGGGGCTGTCAACATCTCTTGCTTTAAAGATAGTAACAGCTCCGACGAGAGTACTGTTGACTATCGATAATTCTTGAAGATACAAAATACGTGAGCATTACTGAGCATCAATCATGGATGAAGTTAGGAATTATTAGTGACGTTTGAGAATACGTCACAGTGAAACAACAACAGAGCAAGAGCGGTTTTGTGAGTGAACACACACGTCTCTGGAGGAACCAGATAGAAGATACACAGTTAGAACATTTTGTAGGTTGCCAGGTGCTAAAATGTGTTACTCTGTGACCGTAATTTCCTTCCTAGTTCCTCTGAAGACGTGTGCCTAAATACAGGTTAGGTTAGGTAAGGTTTGTCAGGAAACAGGACAAGTGTTTTCTGACGCAGATCTCAGTTATATGATGACCCGCCGCTGGAGCTTTTGGAAATACCGGAAAACTCTCGTGTATTTCTCTTCTCTTTTTGTTTAGTGTGGTATATTTAATATATCTAGCCAAAGAGTTTTATAATGATTTCTTCTATTATTGTTATTATATTCACGAGGAGGCGCTAAACTCGCATGGGTCGCACAATGCCTGGAGAATAGGAAGTAATCAGGTTTGATCCTTGGACGGGGAAGGCAGCTCCAATTCCTTGGATCCATAACCCTTCACCGGCAACAAGGCACTCCCTCCCCTCCTTTAAAAAGAGATAAAGTCGCGAAAAATCAAGTTAAAACCTTCATGACTTTGGTCCATGCTGGTGTGGTCGTAAATCTACACCAATAACAAGGTGTTATGCTACTAATGACCATGAACTGCGTTTTGATACCTAACTTCGGAGTTACTTCACAATCACACGTCACTTTTATAACTATATCCAAAACAACTCCTCTTGGACACGCAAATGTGAACCTCTTTGTCCTCCAAGGTGGGCCACCAAGACGCTGCAGTAGGGCTCCTGATCCAAGGAATTGAAGGTGACCGCACCTTCCTTGCAACAAACCTGATTACCTCTGATTCACCAGGAGCTATATGACCCCAAAGAGAAACACTGTTTTCTCCTAAATGTAATAATCAGCCTATGTTACAATACTACTGCTACTACTATACTACTACTACTAATAATAATAATAATAATAATAATAATAATAATAACAATAATAATATCAAATAGGACAGTATATGCGACACAGTCGATTATTATCAGTACACTATTGATCATCCTTGCTCAGTAACTTATGCCTATAATAACATAACATCTCTACTAGCAGCTAAGATTACTGTCCTAAAACCACAGCAATGACAAAAGAGGACCAAACTGTACGTTTTGAAGCTATATGTTTGTGTTAGTAACAGTGGCACCTATGTAAATCCATGAACGTCCTTTACTTGTGAACTCCATCGAAACTGTAGTAGTCGCGTATCTATATGTACAGTAATGCATCAACAGAGCAGATATCAATGTCACCACTGATAACTAACTGATACATTAACATCCAAGAGGTGTCAGTGAAACCACTTGGTTAAGAATTGTTAAACCAGTTTCCCCATAAATCACTTTGCATAATTAGTCCAATACATAATTATTTTTCTTTTTGACATGGAAAACCTAAAAGTATGAAACTTAATTAAAATATTCAACATTCATGCCGATACACGTCTTCATGAATTTTCCAAATTCGTTAAGGGTGAGAGAGGATCATCCATTGGACTGTCAATCTAGACAACTAAAACACTTAAATTCTGCTGAAAACATTTATACATCACCAAATTCAATGTTCAGAAAAAAACAGGGAATGGCAAGCAGACTATCTGCTGTGTAATACATTAAGCACAGCGCACGCGATCGCATTTGTAAGACTGATTTTAATACTGAAGAAAATTTGGTACATCAGCACTGTGTTGCTACATTATTTTGCATGACAGTTACACTGTGGGACTACACGCTTATTCTACACAAGATATACATACACTTATTCTACACAAGATATACATACACTTATTCTACACAAGATATACATACACTTATTCTACACAAGATATACATACACTTATTCTACACAAGATATACATAGTGTGGGAATAAACTAAATGTTTTTGTCATATTCCGCTACAAAGAGTGAGCTCCAGACAGGAGGTAATGAAATGTGTCAGCCAGAGGTGGGAGACTTCTGTAAGCAATAAGAATATCATCAAACATTAAATCACGGGTTCAGTAGCTACGGCTGCTTCAAAGGCTTCGCTGCTGCAGGCTGGAGGTAGTATTACCTCCTGCATCGTGTGTCATTCCAGTGTAAAGAAAAAAAAACATTATTCGAGATACACGATCCGAATTGACCCCCGCAGCCACAATTAGGCGAGCACAGGTGATGGTATTAATCAAATGAAGAGACACACTTAAGAAAACACTGGAGCAGACTGAACCTTACCAGGTTCCTAGCCGATACAAGTTGAATGAAGCAGAGGAGCGTGTTCGACCACTACAACCACTACTAGGTGACTAAAGTGTCCTTCCAGCAGAAAGGAATACAAGAAATACACTGATGAAAACAAGCGTAATGGTGTCCTGCATTCGGCTAGTGTTGCTATAACGGCTTCATAAAACTCGCAAGCTGGAACTATTTTCAAACCGGAGACAAGATAAAGAAGCCGGCGCAAAACCCAAGGCAATCTGATCCGCCCAGAGCAGCTAATCATGATGTATTGCCACAAAACTACTTCTCGCTTAAAGATGGAGTTTTGCTGAGGTGGAGCAGCAGGTACAAGATACCCACCCGCCTGCCTGGAAGATAGAGGAGCAGAGAACTAGGAAAACCACTTGTGATACTGCCGCTGTGCGATCCGAGAAAGGCATTCCCGTATCCCTTAAGCCCAGCATTACAAATCTACGTTGAACACGGTGTAGCATAGGCT
>NC_091339.1:24559932-24652432 GCF_038502225.1 Cherax quadricarinatus
GTCGTGCTTGTGGACTGGGAAGGACAACTTCCATTTTTTGAATCAAGAGACCTTAACTGGCATCAAGGGACTTTTCCTTGAAGAGTTATAGATTAACATAAGAAAATAAGAAGGAAGGAACACTGCAACAGGCCTACTGACCCATGTGGAGCAGGTCCATGTCCCCCCCTCCCCGGATTAGCCCAATGACCCACCCCCCCGGATTAGCCCAATGACCCACCCAGTCTGGTTACCTCCACTGAAGGATGGAGCACAGCACCAGACCCAGCAGCACAAGCTAGTCAGGTCCAACTCACACCCACTCATGTATTTATCTAACCTATTTTTAAAACTACACAACTTTTTAGCCTGAATAACTGTACTCGGGAGTTTGTTCCACTCATCCACGACTCTATTACCAAACCAGTGCTTTCCTATATCCTTCCTGAATCTGATTTTCTCCAACTTGAAACCATTGCTGCGAGTCCTGTCTCAGCTGGAAATTTTCAGCACGCTATTTACATCCCCTTTATTTATTCCTGTTTTCCATTTATACACCTCGATCATATCCCCCCTAATTCTACGCAATATACACAACATAAACGATCAACCGAAGAGGCACGCAGCAAAACTAGCTTTTATTGAGACAATTTCTCCTCTGTTAGAGTTTTATCAAGTCATACCTGTGGCTCGATCGAGTCACAAATCATACCTGTGACTCGATAAAGCTCTAACACAGAGCGAACCATTGTCTGGATACAAGACTGTTCATCAATGTGTCTTTTCTCATACACTGAACATATGGAATATTGTTAGCAATAAACAGCTGGGTTGTCAACAGCTGGTAACTTAAAATACACATCTTAAAATTAACTACCTTTCTGCTGTACGAAATCCGTGATAGAGTTTAATTTTGAACTTGAGTTCAATGTCTTGACAAAACAACGATGGAGCTTGCTACCCAGGAGTTCCCCTATAATATACCTGTCTTCAAGAGAGAACAGCCTGGTTGATCAGGCCTTGATCCACCAGGAGGCCTAGTCTGAAACCAGATAGCGGGGCGTGAAGATTATTTGTACATTCTAAAGATTTGTGATTTCGCCTGCCTTAAAAGGGAGGGTGTAAGTGTAGAGAGAAGAGTGTATCAGTATCATTACTGACTTGGCATCTTTCATTTTGAAGGTTCTAGTAATCCAGTCTATCATTTTCCTGGCGAAGTATGATAATTACACTACCGTGATCCTTGACTGTGAGATGTGATGCTACCAATGCTAGGCCCCTCACTGATTTCCACCCAACTGAGTGATTCCAGTTTCTTTTACATTCTATCCCAGGTTTTATTTCCTCAATTTTCCAGTTGCCGAGCAACTGGAATTTGTCCTCATTTAACATTATATTGTTTTCTGTGACGCACTGGTGGACCTGATCTATATTAGCTTGGAGATTTGTTGTGTTCTCTTTGAATGTCACTTGTCGGAGTAATGGCTAAATGAACATAGTCTTACTGTGACTTCCTTACGCCTGCTCCCTTGTTCGACTAAAGGTAAATAGGTACTCTGGTGTTAGTCGATTGTTGTGTTTGGCTTCCTGAGTGATTGTGGAGGGATGGGGTGTAGTACAGCTTTGATCAAGTTGGGCTTTGAAAGGAATTGGTATAGAGTACCAGTTCTTGACTTGTAAAACAAACCGTTTAAAGTTCCACACGCACACGCACACCCACCCACACCCACACACACACCCACCCACACCCACACACACACCCAACCACCCACACACACTGAAAAAGACAATCCAACCCTGGCTGTCTTGATCCACGGCACACATCCGACAAAGACAAGAAGCAACAAGACCAAAGGGCAGCTCATGGCCTGTTCTTCATCAATTCCCAACTGGAACATCCCATTCCCACTGATCTGCATACACTTTACATACATCTCAGCTGCGGCAGCGGCAAGGCTTTGCCAGAGCAGCAGGGGCAGAGTAAGGGAGGGACGCAAGAAGGGAAACACTGGAGGGGAGGGGAGGGAGGCTGGGCCAGATGTAGGGGCAGGGAGGGGAGGCGGGGGAAATTTGTGAGGGGCCTGCAGCAAATAGGAGGGGAGACGTGGGGGCTGGTAAACTAATGGAAGTGTGAATGCTGCTTTGTGTAGTAGTTTTAAGGTTGCAGAATGGAGGGGAAGACATGGAACTGAAACGCTTCAGCTTAGGCAGTTTAGTTCAACTGTCGTCCAATATGATGCTGAAGTGCTTAAAGATGCCGAATAAAGAAGAAAAGGAAAAAGAAGAAAAAGGAGGAGGAAGAAGAAAAAAAGTAAGAGGAGAAAGAGGTTTCTTATGATTATTAACCCTGTAGGTATTATTTCCGTTGAAGTCCTTTGGCTCCTTTTCCTATGATGTCACCCCCAGGCACCTATTTACTGATAGGTAAACAAGAGCAATAGCGTTAGGATACTTACGCTTTCGTTTCAAACCACCTGGGTATCGTATCAGAGTCCTTTCGGTTAAAAGTCAAACTCTCTACTAGCAAGCTTGTCCATACAATTATTTCCGGTAGTCAGATGATGGCTTGGGTGTGAAGATAAGTTAGTTTGCTAAGTTTAACATCTATCGACTGAACGACGGGTCAGTAAACAATAATATCAATGATAAATAACTACTATAATGTGGAGTTAAGTAAGCTCTCAGTGTATACACAGAGATATACGCCTTACAGACTTAAATATACACTGAGAGATACACGCCGTTAAGTGTATATTTCCTCAAAGATCTGTGAAAATATCTCAGGATTCGTTGGAAATAATACACTCGATATACATTGTGTGAAGACGGAGTGCACTCCTAGAGTCAATGCCCCTAGACATTGACAACAACAACAAAGTCAATGCTTAAAACAGGGTTATAACTACGTAAGAATGCAGTAGGTATACGTACAAATGCAATGGAGGTCCTACTCACAGCTAGCCCTTCCGACACGTGTATTTCTCTATCCTATATTTTAAAGGCGCCTTAGAGTATTTGCTGGCCAAAATAAAGGTGCATAATATAGGAGATAAACTTCATGCCTGGATATACGGCTGGTTCACACAGGAAGAGTGAAGTTCCTCAGTTATCGGTTCTTGGCCCAATCCCAGATTGTTTGAGTATTCTGAGTGATCTGGGTAAGTTAGTGTTGTGGTCGAAGACGTGGAAGATGAACTTAACGCTGCCAAGTGCAAATGCATTTCGGATATAAGTGTCAAAAAATGTGTACAAACTGTTCAGCTACAACGACCTAGGAGTTATAAGCAACGACCTCAAAAGTACCAAACAACACCACATGTGAGCAGGAAAGCTAACAGAATGCTAAGTTTCAGAGCTAAAAAATTGAAGTACAAAACACCAGATACCATGTTGACTATAATGTGCTTCTAGACTGCATCATGCATATGCTGTCTAGTTATTGCTTCCAAATTACACAGAAGACGAAAACAGACTGGAGTGGATAAAGAAGTGTAACGAAGCTCATACCATCACTAAGAAAAATAAGGACGCAAAACAACAGATATAGCCCCACTCCACAAAGGTGGCAGCAAAACAATAGCAAAAAAAATACAGACCAATAGAACTGACGTCCCGCATTATAAAAATCTTTGAAAGGGTTCTAAAAAACAAGATCGCCAACCAATTGGATTCCCAACAATTGCAAAACCCAGAGCAACATGAGCTTAAGAGCAGGTCGCTCCTGCCTCTCGCAACTACTGGACCACTATGACATGGTCTTGGATGCAAATGGAGGACAAAAAGAGCGCATATGTAGTATACAAAAACTCTCGCAAAAGCCTTTGACAAGTACGATCATGATGTAATAGCGGACAAAATGCGTGTTAAAGAAATAACTAGAAAAGTGAGCAGATGGATTTTTAATTTCTAACCAATAGAACACAGAGAGAAATGACAGACTAAAGTCAAGTCGGAGGCTGCCAGAGTGAACAGCTGTTGCGAAAGCTACAGCTTTTACTTATCTTCATATTTGACAAAGAGATGTAAACCATAGCACGGTGTCTTCCTTCACAAACGAACTGAATACAATCTACATGAAGTGCCATCCAATGAGGACATGGCAAATCTCCAAGAGGATATAAACAAGTTTTCCAATGGGCCGCGGAAAACAACATGATGTTCATTGAGGACAAATTTCAGTTACTCAGTTATGAAAAATCTGAGGAAATAACAGCTAGAATGGAATATAAAACAAATTCTAAACACACTAGAGAAAAAAGAAAAATGTGGAGGACTTTGGAGTGATAATGTCAGAGGATCTCACCTTCAAGGATCATAAGTGTCACTATCACATCTGCGAGGATGATGAGGACCTTCAAATCAAGAAATGCCAAGCCTATGATGATACACTTTAAGTCACCTGTTCTCTCTAGGCTGGAATACTACTGTACACTAACAGCCTCATTCAAAGCAGGCGAAATTGCAGATATAAAGAATTTACAGAGAACCTCAGTGCACTTATTAGTTCAGTTTAGCACCGTAATTACTGGAAATATCTGAAGTACCTTAGGTTGTATTCCCTGGAATGCAGGCGAGAAAGATGCATCATAATACCAATGAAAAGCAGTGGAAACAACATAAGCGTCTGGGGCCCAAGACTGTACAACAACCTCCCATCATACATAAGGGGAATTACCAATAGACCCCTGGATGTCTTCAAACGGGAACTGGATAGATATCTAAAGTCAATGCCGAATAAGCCGGGTTGTGGTTCGTACGCTCGAATGCGTGCGGCCAGCGGTAACAGCCTGGACCGGAAGGCACGGTCCTCTACCGTGCCTCCCGGTGAACTAGGGTTGTTCTTGGGGGGGGGGGTTGACCCTCAGAAAAACCTCCAAGGATCGCAGTATCTAAAGGAAAAAACAATGGTAGACACAGCCCTGAGTGGCAGTGGAGTAACACGAGCAGTTAGAGTAAGAACAGCACTAGTAGGTAGAGGTACTGCTAAACTATGCATTCCATCTCTCTCGTAAATTCCATGACATTCTTCCAGTAAGACATGGTAAAGTTTTCTTTCCCGTTATTTCAATGCTGACAGCGGACAGAGTGGAGGGTAGGGAGAGAGCCTTGTGCTATACTATCCTTTCTTCAAACTTTTAAATACTACATGATAGTCCATAATCTAGACAAAAGTAAATAGCTATGTTCTGCTCTCTCTATCGTTCCCACGTGCCTCTTCCTGACACTACACTTTTCTTTCATATATATATATATATATATATATATATATATATATATATATATATATATATATATATATATAAACATACACACAAAATAAATCAAGTGACTTAGCTTGCAACATTTTACAGACATATTCTTTGGATATAAAACCAAACAAATCATTGCTTCCATAATCAGCTATTTCGCTAATGAAAGTGAATAGGATACCTTGGATAACAGAGTATTATGTTACCAATTATTTCGATACCAAAATATCCAGCGCTCTAGGCTAAGCTCCCACGTTCCCTCCTCCAGCGGGCAAACACTGTTTATTAAAAAAAGAATAATTGTATCATGGGGGATGCATGTAGAAAACTATTCCACTAGCTGAGTACATATATTTTTTTACACGTAGAAATATATTCCAGTAAATACATGTATTTCAGCAAGTTTGTATGAACATATTCCCCTGGTCGAGCATACATTTACCACCCTAACGGCCACCACGTTTTCCAGGTTTGTAAAATAACCATACAAATTTGCTCAAAATGTGGCCATCATGACACTGACGACGATCTTACTTGAAAAATCTTTTCTTTCAACAGGGAAATAAACGTAAAAACATTTTTCCTTAAAAAAAAAAAAAAAAAAACGCTACAAGAGACCATATATATATATATATATATATATATATATATATATATATATATATATATATATATATATATATATATATATATATATATATATATATATATATATATATAGCCTCGGAGAAGTGCATAAAATGGCTTCAAGGAAGAATATTTGGATTTCTTCCTGAAGCCGTGTATATATATATATATATATATATATATATATATATATATATATATATATATTATATATATATATATGTTATGAGGATAACAAAAAGATTAGGTGATGAAAGATTGAATATCAGATTGGAGGGAGAGAGTATGGAGGAGGTGAACGTATTCAGATATTTGGGAGTGGACGTGTCAGCGGATGGGTCTATGAAAGATGAGGTGAATCATAGAATTGATGAGGGAAAAAGAGTGAGTGGTGCACTTAGGAGTCTGTGGAGACAAAGAACTTTGTCCTTGGAGGCAAAGAGGGGAATGTATGAGAGTATAGTTTTACCAACACTCTTATATGGGTGTGAAGCATGGGTGATGAATGTTGCAGCGAGGAGAAGGCTGGAGGCAGTGGAGATGTCATGTCTGAGGGCAATGTGTGGTGTGAATATAATGCAGAGAATTCGTAGTTTGGAAGTTAGGAGGAGGTGCGGGATTACCAAAACTGTTGTCCACAGGGCTGAGGAAGGGTTGTTAAGGTGGTTCGGACATATAGAGAGAATGGAGCGAAACAGAATGACTTCAAGAGTGTATCAGTCTGTAGTGGAAGGAAGGCGGGGTAGGGGTCGGCCTAGGAAAGGTTGGAGGGAGGGGGTAAAGGAGGTTTTGTGTGCGAAAGGCTTGGACTTCCAGCAGGCATGCGTGAGCGTGTTTGATAGGAGTGAATGGAGACAAATGGTTTTTAATACTTGACGTGCTGTTGGAGTGTGAGCAAAGTAACATTTATGAAGGGATTCAGGGAAACCGGCAGGCCGGACTTGAGTCCTGGAGATGGGAAGTAGTGCCTGCACTCTGAAGGAGGGGTGTTAATGTTGCAGTTTAAAAACTGTAGTGTAAAGCACCCTTCTGGCAAGACAGTGATGGAGTGAATGATGGTGAAAGTTTTTCTTTTTCGGGCCACCCTGCCTTGGTGGGAATCGGCCAGTGTGATAATAAATATATATATATATATATATATATATATATATATATATATATATATATATATATATATATATATATATATATATATGTATGTATGTGTGTGTGTGTGTGTGTGTGTGTGTGTGTGTGTGTGTGTGTGTGTGTGTGTGTGTGTGTGTGTGTATGTATGTATATGTATATATATATGTATGTATATATATATATATATATATATATATATATATATATATATATATATATATATATATATATATATGTATATATATATATGTATATGTATATATATATATATATATATATATATATATATATATATATATATATATATATATATATATATATATATATATATATATATATCCTAGGTAGTAGGTTGGTAGACAACAACCACCCAGGGAGGTACTACCGTCCTGCCAAGTGAGTGTAAACAGAAGCCTGTAATTGTTTTACATGATGGTAGGATTGCTGGTGTCTTTTTTCTGTCTCATAAACATGCAAGATTTCAGGTACATCTTGCTACTTCTGCTGACACTTAGGTCACACTACACATACATGTACAAGCATATATATACATACCCCTCTGAGTTTTCATCTATTTTCTTTCTAGTTCTTGTTCTTGTTTATTTCCTCTTATCTCCATGGGGAAGTGGAACAGAATTCTTCCTCCGTAAGCCATGCGTGTTGTAAGAGGCAACTAAAATGCCGGGAGCAAGGGGCTAGTAACCCCTTCTCCTGTATAAATTACTAAATTTAAAAAGAGAAACTTTTGTTTTTCTTTATGGGCCACCCTGCCTCGGTGGGATACGGCCGGTTTGTTGAAATATATATATAGACATATATATATATATATATATATATATATATATATATATATATATATATATATATATATATATATATATATATATATATATATATATATATATATATATATATATATATATATATATACATATATATATATATACATATATATATATATATATATATATATATATATATATATATATATATATATATATATATATATGTGTGTGTGTGTGTGTGTGTAAATTAGGTAAGAAAAGATTGGATATCAGATTTGAGGGAGAGAGTATGGAGGAGGTGAATGTATTCAGATATTTAAGAGTGGACGTGTCAGCAGATGGGTATATAAAAGGTGAGGTGAATCACAGAATTGATGAGGGGGAAAAAGGTGAGTGGTGCACTGAGGAGTCTTTGGAGACAAAGAACTTTGTCCAAGGAAGCAAAGAGGGAAATGTACGAGAGTAGTTATACCAACCCTCTTATATGGGTGCGAAGCATGGGTGGTGAATGTTGCAACAAAGAGAAGGCTGGAGGCAGTGAAGATGTCATGTCTGAAGGGCAATGTGTCGTGTGAATATAATGCAGAGAATTCGTAGTTTGGAAATTAGGAGGAGGTGCAGGATTACCAAAACTATTATCCAGAGGGCTGAGGAGGGGTTGTTGAGATAGTTCGGACATGTAGAGAGGATGGAACAAAATAGAATGAATTCGAGAGAGTATAAATCTGTAGTGGAGGGAAGGCGGGGTAGAGGTCGGCCTAGGAAAGGCTGGAGGGAGGGGGTAAGGGTTTTGTGTGCGAGGGGCTTGGACTTCCAGTAAGCATGCGTGAGTGTGTTAGATAGGAGCGAATGGAGACAAATGGTTTTTAGGACTTGACGTGCTGTTGGAGTGTGAGCAGGGTAATATTTATGAAGGGATTCAGGGAAACCGGCAGGCCGGACTTGAGTCCTGGAGATGGTAAGTGCAGCGCCTGTACTCTGAAGGAGGGGTGTTAATGTTGCAGTTTTATAACTGTATCGGAAGCGTACCTCTGGCAAGACAGTGATGGAGTGAATGACGGTGAAAGTTTTCCTTTTTTCAACCACCCTATCTTGGTGGGAAACGGCCGATATGCTAATAATAATAATAATAATAATAATAATAATAATAATAATAATAATAATAATATAAATAAATAAATAAATAAATATATATATATATATATATATATATATATATATATATATATATATATATATATATATATATATATATATATATACATACATATATATATATATATATATATATATATATATATATATATATATATATATATATATATATATATATATATATATATATATATATATTCCCTTTCATTCTCTTCCATTTTCTCAACACTTTCTAGAACTGTGTACCAACGGGATAACTAAACCTTACATTTAAGAGAGGGGATATACAGGCCAGTATATTGTCTGTGTTTACTCGGCTTTAACTCTTAGAAGGGTTGTGGTTTTCGAAACACAATATTAGCAATAAAAATTGTCTGTTGGTCAGATTAATAGACGCTGATGTGACTTATGGATAGTAAACTAGTAAACACGATAATTTCTATTCAGTGGGAAATGAAGATGTTTATTAAAGACATGAGAAAAGTGGCTGAAAATTCCATACATAGGATGTTGCAATTATCTGTGGATATGTTGAGGTAGGTGCGTGTGTGTGTGTATGTGCACACGCACACACACACACACACACACACACACACACACACACACACACACACACACACACACACACCATACACTGGCCATATATGAATAATACAATCGCGTAACCCACATTCAACATTAAAGAAATAACGCCAATAACAAACCTTTACGAAAGAACACTCTTTAAACTTAAATTCTTGCCAGTAGTGCCAAATTACATCACTGAAATAAATACTTTGGTTGACTAAAAGTAAGTCAGAAAGATATACGAGTGGGAAGACTGTGATGGCAGAACCTGTTGGTATTGATATGGTAATACAGTGTTTGAGTATACAGACAGTATGCAAATAAGCCACACACTGCGGGTTATGGCATTTTATTGTGAAGACGTTTCGGCCACCAGGGATGTTATCAATTCATTACTGACATCGCAGAACTTGCCTAGCATGGACTAGTAAATCTACTGCAATGCTCCTAACTTCCTGTGTTCTCTGAAAGCTATCAGAACAATCGTGTTTATGATAGCAGAACATCAACTGATAGAGATTTAGAACTTCTTCTAAGTATTTATTAACAATGACTAATCTATCATTTTCCAGAGCTGTTGAAAAATAAGATTAAAATATTGCACATATGAAAAATATACTGAAAATCTTTTAAACAATGAAATAACAATTACGAACAATGAAAGGTCTATCTTCATAACATATTTTCAGGATGTTTTCTCCGAATTCACGTTTTCTGTCAATTTATGAACACTTCATGGCGATTAATGACCTCGGAAAACTTAAATGAATTTATTACTATCCTAGTCATGCATAGTCTGCCTCAAGCCTACACATAAACCGCCGACTGCACTAACTTGATAAATGAAAGCTATTAATCGTTCAGGCGACACCTTATGCTGATCCTCTTAACAAGAGTGAAGAGGGAGAGCAACATGGCTACATAACCTTGTCCCTTACCAGCTCTCCTCCATGGCCATCTTGGGCGACAGGTAAGCCACATGGGCAAGTCTCCTAACACCTGGGAGTTAGTCGGCTCCTATGATAGGGTTATATCCGAGTGGGGAGAACCTCGGGACCTTAAAACGAAATAAGCCACAATGCTTGGCTTTCTTGGGTTATTAATTAACTATCTGAAGTAATTTCAGCCTATCAACGAACCAACGGAAGCTAAAGAATCAATCTGCAAAACTTGTTTTAAATTCATGTAATTAAGATTAAAAAAATTATATGTAAAAGCACCGGTTTGGCAATTGAGTTGCGGATAAGCAAAACAAAATGACAAGGAACCTCTACAGCTAATAATTTGGGAAGGTCTAAGGGTAAGTTGGAGAGATGCCATGAGAGTTAATGGCATGTGTGAGAGTTGAACTTGCCTAGTATGAGCCAGCAGGCCTACTGTACCTGCCTAGTATGAGCTTGCAGGCCTACTGTACCTGCCTAGTATGAGCCTGCAGGCCTACTGTACCTGCCTAGCGTGGGCCTGCAGGCCTACTGTACCTGCCTAGTATGAGCCTGCAGGCCTACTGTACCTGCCTAGCGTGGGCCTGCAGGCCTACTGCACCTGCCTAGAATGCGCCAGCATGTCTACTGTACCTCCCTTGTATGAGCCTGCAGGCCTACTGCACCTGCCTAGTATGAGCCAGCAGGCCTACTGTACTTGCCTAGTATGAGCCTGCAGGCCAACTGCACCTGCCTAGCATGGACTTCCTGGCCTACTGCACCTGCCTAGCATGGGCCAGCAGGCCTACTCTACTTGCCTAGTATGGGCCTGCAGGCCTACTGCACCTGCCTAGTACGGGCCCACAGGCCTACTGCACCTGCCTAAAATGGGTCAAAAAGCCTACTTCATCTTATGACATTATTTGGTTCTACTTCCTTATTTGGTGGTTCATTTTAAAGGGAAAATATCCACAAGAGCATATACACACACCTCTTTAATATTTCACATCACCTTATATCAGTGATGCTTCTGCCGAACGTAATAAAACACACGTAGCAGAGTGAACCTTTTACTTGACGATGCTCCGCCCTAGATAAAGCATTATCAATTCTTGATCAGGTAAAGCTTTACTGTGGGTGAAACGTTGTCCAATAAAAAAAAACACTGTTACGCATATTTTACAATGCTAGTTTATTCACTGATGGCCATTCACTGCACTGTGCAAAACATTACTTGTTTGATACAGCAGAACAGTAGAGATCACTGTCACTGTATAATAAAGTTCAATGTTAATAAAGCCAGTATATAGGGAGGATGATGGGAGAGGAGTTACATGGTGTGGTGATGGTGGCGAAGCTACAACGATGGTGGTGGTGGTGGTGGTGAAGCTACAACGATGGTGGTGGTGGTGGTGGTGAAGCTACAACGATGGTGGTGGTGGTGGTGGCGAAGCTACAACGATGGTGGTGGTGGTGGCGAAGCTACAACGATGGTGGTGGTGGTGGCGAAGCTACAACGATGGTGGTGGTGGTGGTGAAGCTACAACGATGGTGGTGGTGGTGGTGGTGGTGAAGCTACAACGATGGTGGTGGTGGTGGTGGTGGTGAAGCTACAACGATGGTGGTGGTGGCGAAGCTATAACAATGGTAATGGTGGTGATGGCGAAGCTACAACGATGGTGGTGGTGGCGAACTACGATGGTGGTGGTGGCAAAGCTACGACGATGGTGGTGGTGGTGATGGCGAAGTTACAACGATGGTGGTGGTGGCGAAGCTACAACGATGGTGGTGGTGGTGAAGCTACGACGATGGTGGTGGTGGTGGCGAAGCTACAACAATGGTGGTGGCGAGGCTACAACGATGGTGGTGGTGGCAATGCTACAACGATGGTGGTGGTGGCGGCGGTGGCGAGGCTACAACGATGGTAGTGGTGGTGGTGGTAATGCTACAACGATGGTGGCGAGGATACAACGATGGTGATAGTGCCAAGGCTAGTGGTGGATATATTGATAATGGTAGTGGCAAGGCAGCAGCGATGTTGGTAGTGGCGAGGCCGGAGCGATGTTGGTAGTGGCGAGGCCGCAGCGATGGTGGTACTGGCAAGGCCACAGCGATGGTGGTAGTGGCAAGGCCACAGCGATGATGGTAGTGGCAAGGCCACAGCGATGGTGGTAGTGGCAAGACCACAGTGATGGTGGTAGTGGCGAGGCCGCAGCGATAGTGGTAGTGGCGAGGCCGCAGTGATAGTGGTAGTGGCAAGGCCACAGCGATGGTGGTAGTGACAAGGCCACAGCGATGGTGGTAGTGGCAAGGCCACAGCGATTACCTGGAGGTTATTCCGGGGATCAACGCCCCCGCGGCCCGGTCCATGACCAGGCCTCCCGATGGATCAGGGCCTGATCAACTAGGCTGTTACTGCTGGCCGCACGCAGTCCAACGTACGAGCCACAGCCCGGCTGATCCGGCACTGACTTTAGGTGGTAGTGGCAAGGCCACAGCGATGGTGGTAGTGGAAAGGCCACAGCGATGGTGGCAGTGGCAAGGCTACAGCCATGTGGCAGTGGCGAGGCTACAGCGATGCTGTTAATGGCGAGGCTACAGTGATGGTGATGATGGTAGTGGCGAGGCTACAACGATAGTGGTGGTCATGGTAGCGAGGCTACAAAGATGGTGGTGGTGGCGGCGAAGCTACAACGATGATGGTGGCGAGGCCACTACAACGATGGTGGTGGCGAGGCTACTACAACGATGGTAGTGGCGAGGCTACTGCAACGACAGTGGTGAGGCTGCAGCGATGACGGTACTGAGGCTACAATGATGATGGTAGTGGCGAGGGTACAACGATGGTGTTTGTGGCGAGGGTACAACAGTGGTGATGGTGGCGAGGCTGCAACGATCTTTGTCGTGGTGGTGGTGGCAAGGCAAAGATCTTGGTGGCGGTGGTAGTGACGAGGCTGCAACGATGATGTTGATAAGAGGTGGTGGCGAGGTTGCAACGATAATGTTGATAAGAGGTGGTGGCGAGGCTACAACGATGATGTCCATAAAGGTGGTGGTGAGGCTGCAACGACGATGGTGTCTAAGCTACAACTATGGTGTCTAGGTTACAACTATGGTAACGAGACTACAAGTATGGTGCGGTGTCGAGGCTACGTAGAACTTTGGTGGTGGTCGTCGTGAGGCTACAACTATGGTGTCTAAGCTACAACTATGGTGTCTAGGCTGCAACTATAGTGCCGAGGCTACAACTGTGGTGTCTAGGCTACAACGCTGGTGTAGTGGTGGTGGTGGGACTACACCAACGATGGTGTTGGTGTCAGTCCCATCATCTCCCCCGCCCCCATCCTCCACAAACCCCCAACAATAACCACACACACACACACACACGTTATCAACACTGGTTATTATTTACCGCACGCCAGCCCAGTAATTTATCTCCCCGACAATACTTTTTATGACTTAATCGAGTGAGTATCAGCAACCCCGCGAGTCCTGTACACGATTTGCTTTTAAAACCAGAATTACAAACGCTTAAACACAGTGTTGCAAGACGAGGGGGCCCTACCTGACTCAATGGTGTTGCTGTTCCACTGCATATCTCGACATCGTTTGCCACAGCTATCCCAAAATGACGGTATTAGCTGTGTAAGGTAGTATCACCTATTTCCGAAAAGGTAAACCACACGCCAATAGGGCTAGGAGGCTTGAGGGGGGAGAGGAGAGGAAGGAGGTAGGTCTCTTCCTCGCCGGTAGTACGTAATAGCCACAAAGCACTTAACAAAACACTATTTACGTCGTCTCAGAAGCTGTTTCACTTTTCCAGAAAATCACGATTGATAAGGATGATTCGGAGAGCAGTGATCTAACACCCTCTTTTGACGGTGGTCAAGCACTAACTGATAACACACATCAGGTCGATCCTAGAGCTCCCTAACCTTTCTCAGTTATCGTACAAACATCCATTTTAGCCGTCTTTGTTGCAAGACGGGATTACCTAAAGCACCCAATTTGGACACTGATATCGTTCAAGTTAACCGACTTAATAAGATATATGAAAAGTAGGAGTGTTAAGTAAACGAACGTACGAAAAATCATGCGGCGAGGTTGGTTCCGAGGAGCATCATACGTCTGGCGAGTGCGCACGCCTGGCAACGTGTGACTTGCTGCAACTGAGCTCAGGAAAAAACGTTCATAGATTCACACATACACACACACACACATATACATACATACATGTACATATATATACACACACACATACATACACACACAACCTGAGGAACCCTGACCTGTTGCGTGTACGTTTTCACCCCCAGCTTATGTACGTCTCCTTGAAGATGCTCACAATAATACTAACAGAATAAAGCAAATACAGAAGAATTCTTGGTTTCACATCAAAGAGGCATAAACAACAGAAGTCCCAAGATTAGGTTATGCTGCTCAATTCTAGTCTCTTCATTGCAGAATGGACATAAATACGCTGGAACACATACTCTGAGCCACTACCTTGAACCTTTGCACCAGAAACATCTTCTATGAATATAGACTGGAAGGACTCTCTGGAAAGGCGTAGAATTAGAGAGTATAATATGATTGAAGTGTACAAATGGAAGACCAAAATAAATAAAGGGGGATATAAATAACGTGCTGAAAATATCTAACCGAGCCTGGCCTCGTAGCAATGGATTCAAATTGAACAAGTTTAGATTTAGAAGGGATATAGGAAAGCACTTGTTTAGAGGTAAAGCTGTAGATGAATGGAACACTGCAGATGAGTGAAACAACTCTGTAGATGAGTGGGACTCTGTAAATGAGTGGAACAACTCTGTAGAAAAGTGGAACAAATAGTGTAGATGAATGGAACAACTCTGTAAATGAGTGAACAAACACTGTAGATGAATGGTACAAACACTGTAGACGAGTGGAACACTGTAGATGAGTGGAACAAACTCGAGATGAGTGGAACAAGCCCTGTAGATGAGTTAAACAAACACGAGATGAGTGGAACAAAGACTGTTTTCAAAGGTTCTTTTGGTACAAAATTATTTATTTTTACATTACCATTAATGAAAAAATATATCTTTAAACGTATAAGAGAAAATTTTGGAAAGGATTTAATTTTAAATGAGTTCTTGGTAATTAACCAATTTTACCTATTCAGCAAAACATTATATATATATATATATATATATATATATATATATATATATATATATATATATATATATATATATATATATATATATATATATCCTTACACTTCAAGAGCTTAGTCTTAGTTGCTAATAAAGCTCTACATAAAGAGAAACGTAGACCCTATAAAAGCTTCTGCAAAGTGTCTTTGCTCAAATATTGTCGCCGGTACAGCCTTGATGATCAGGTCATCAATCAGGTGTTGTCTGGGAGCGGGTCACAGGGGAAGTGACCCACAGCACCGCCAACAGATAATCCACATGTTAGTTAGCCAGCTGGATCCTCGATTTGACCATTCCACTTCCCGAGGCTGAAACACTGTCGCAATCGTCGCAGTGGCTCAACTGTGCCTTAAACTTCCATCCAGACCATCTTGTTCCAGATCTTCATCTTTCAGAAGTCTTTTCCCTGTTTGCCCAGGTTCTCCTGTGTATGTTGTGCGTTATCATGTTACGCACTCTGTGACAGGTCTGACGTATGTTGTTTATAGTCCTATGATGTACGCTAGTGATATTGTATTCAGGTGTAATGTGCACGAATTTCATGCCTTGCACTCATATGCTGTGTGTGTGTGTGTGTGTGCGCGCGCTCACCTATTTGAGGTTGCAGGGGTCGAGACTCAACTCCTGGCCCCGCCTCTTCACTGACAGCTACTGGGTCTTCTCCCTGCTCCACGAGCTTTATCATACCTCGTCTTAAAACTATGTATGATTCCTGCCTCCACTACATCACTTGCCAGACTATATTCCACTTCCTAACAACTCTATGGCCGAAGAAGTACTTCCTAACATCCCTTTGACTCATCTGAGTCTTCAACTTCCAATTGCGACCCCTTGTTTCTGTGTCCCATCTCTGGAACATCCTGTCTCTGTCCACCTTATCTATCCCACGCAGTATTTTGTATGTCGTTATCATGTCTCCCTTGACCCTTCTGTCCTCCAGTGTCGTCAGGTCGATTTCCCTTAACCTTAACCTTAGCTCTGGAACTAGCCTTGTTGCAAACTTTTGCACTTTCTCTAATTTCTTGACGTGTCTGACCAGGTGTGGGTTCCAAACTGGTGCTGCGTACTCCAATTTGGGCCTGACGTACACGGTGTACAGAGTCTTGTGTGTGTGTACTCACCTAGTTGTGGTTGCGGGAGTCGATTCACAGCTCCTGGCCCCGCCTCTTCAACTGGCCGCTACTCAGTCACTCTTCCCGCTCCGTGAGCTTTATCATACCTCTTCTTAAAGCTATGTATGGATCCTGCCTCCACTACATCACTACCCAGGCTATTCCACTTCCTGACAAGTCTTTGACCGAAGAAATACTTCCTGACATCCCTGTGATTCATTTGAGTCTTCAACTTCCAAATGTGACCTCTTGTTGGTTTGTCCCACCTCTGGAACAACCTGTCTCTGTCCACCTTGTCTATACCTCTCAGTATTTTATGTCGTTATCATATCCCCCCTATCTCTCCTGTCTTCCAGTGTCGTCAGGTCGACTTCCCTTACCCTCTCTTCATAGGTTATACCCCTTAGCTCTGGGACTAGTCTTGTTGCAAAACTTTGTACTTTCTCTAGTTTCCTTACATGCTTGGCTAGGTTAGGGTTCCAAACTGGCGCTGCATATTCCAATATGGGCCTAACGTACACAGTGTACAGGGTCCTGAATGAATCCTTACTTAGATGTCGGAATGCTGTTCTTAGGTTTGCCAGGCGCCAGTATGCTGCAGCAGTTATTTTGTTGATGTGGGCCTCAGGAGATGTGCCCGGTGTTACACACACCAAGATCCTTTTCCTTGAGTGAGGTTTGTAAGCTCTGGCCCCCCTAGACTGTACTCCTTCTGTGGTCTTCTTTGCCCTTCCCCAATCTTCATTACTTTGCGCTTGGTGGTGTTGAAGTCCAGGAGCCAGTTGCTGAACCAGGGCTGCAGTCTGTCCAGATCCCTCTGTAGTTTTGCCTGATCCTCATCCGATTTAATTCCTCTCATCTTCACATCATCTGCAAACAGGGACACTTCGGATTCTATTCCTTCTTTGTGTGTGTGTGTGTGTGTATGTGTTTGTGTGTGTGTGTGTGTGTGTGTGTGTGTGTGTGTGTGTGTGTGTGTGTGTGTGTGTGTGTGTGTGTGTGTGTATTAAGGTGAGTTAAATACACACATCTTTCTATTATTATCCGCAGCTGCAATAATAATATCGAACTTACGTAAAAGTTCATATTTACGTATTAGTAGTGTTTGTAATTATAATCAGTATTAAGTGTTATTACTATCATAACCAATATTATTTTCTATTACATTAAATGTCATATACTGAAGATGGCAGGTTCTGTGTAAGTTTTGGCAAGCTTTCTGTTTAATCTACCACATAATTGGAAGTGGCCCAGGCATTTTTATTAAAGATTTCTGATTTGAGCCGCTATGGGTGTGTGTGAAGCTCTCTCGTCTGAGACCTCACAGTCAGCGTACACACACACACACACACACACACACACACACACACACACACACACACACACACACACACACGAACACACACACTAGCAGTAGGAAGCAAATTTTTACACTATGATGACTCCACAGAAACACATTTTTGGAACGCTTGTGAACTTAAGTCATATTTTATGTCAGTTTAGGACACTGGTTATGTTGAGATAGTCCTCTGGTGGAGTTTGGGGTCTGCCATTTGTGTGTCAATTGCGGAGATATACGGCTATGCTCGCTCTGGACTTATAATTTCTCAAGCTGGAGCGAGGCTGAGATTTATTCTATATCCCGTCACGAGGTTTAACTTACAACTTAAGTGGACTTTCAAATTTGCATGTCTATGTTTTGGCTTAGAATATCTGCTGAGGGCTGGAGTGCTGCGTAAGATACTGTTGTTTTTGTAGACATAATATTTATTGAGGCTGGGAACAAAGCCTCACGGTGTCCAGGTCTGACTTTATTTTATTGTCGTATGTGGGTTTACAAGTCTAATGTAAGACTTAACCCAAGGTGTGGACGTCGTTTTTTATTCTATCACGATGGGAAAATGTTAGTCTGTGGTTGATCTTGGGTATTTTATTTTACACACTATGTTATTATGTATTATTTTCGTGTCAAGGGAATGTTATAACTCTTGAGATGAAGAGATAACCTTACTCAGATAGATTTTGGACACAAGTTATGTTTTTTTTTCAGTTCGGTTATAATTAAGCGTATCTAGACATAAATTAGTCACTGATTAAATTTTACTTATCGCTCAATCTTAAATTTAACTTTGGTTCTGATGTTGTGAATATTGAATATTTACGTGGTTATTGCATCTTGTTGCGGTTGCCAACAACAAGCTGATGTTATCGTTGTGGCTGTTGCAACTAGGGAAGATGACGCGAACAGAGAGAGAGAGAGAGAGAGAGAGAGAGAGAGAGAGAGAGAGAGAGAGAGAGAGAGAGAGAGAGAGAGAGAGAGAGAGAGAGAGAGAGAACTGTTTCAATACGTAGTTTACTGTATAGGACTTCAAGTATGTTATTGGTGTGTACACATGAGGTTAAGCCGCATACACATGCACACCACTTGTGTATACATGAGTTTAAGTCATACACAGACACATGTACACTGCCCTCAAAACATATTCTCAAACTTCAAAGTAAAAGGCTGAACATTTACATAATGTTATAAAGGCGAGCATAGTGTGTGGGCATCCCAGTTGTGGAAAGAGACTTAGAGATGGCCCTGTGGGGGCCCCTCAGTGTAGCCCTGTGTTGGTCCTCCAGTGTAGCCCTGTGTTGGTCCTCCAGTGTGGCCCTGTGTTGGTCCTCCAGTGTGACCCTGTGTTGGTCCTCCAGTGTGACCCTGTGCTGGTCCTCCAGTGTGACCCTGTGGTAGCCCTGCAGTGGCCCTGTGGTTTGCCTGCAGTGTGGCCCTGTGGTAGCCCTGCAGTGGCCCTGTGGTTTACCTGCAGTGTGGCCCTGTGGTAGCCCTGCAGTGGCCCTGTGGTTTACCTGCAGTGTGGCCCTGTGGTAGCCCTGCAGTGGCCCTGTGATTTACCTGCAGTATGGCCCTGTGGTAGCCCTGCAGTGGCCCTGCAATATGGATCTTTGATTTATGCCTAACTTTCAGTATTTATATTATTTTTTATCATGGCTGAGGCAGGATAATAACTTTAAAATTTTAAAATGAGCTAAGAAACAACCCTTAGTAAAATAAGCTGAGGTAGGACCAATCCCCCCCCCCTCCCCATCACCTTGTAAATTTGCCTTCAGAATAAACCGCACGAAAAAGACCTGACGAGTACATACACAAAACAGGTAAAGAAGGTCAGTGGTACAGGAGCAAGAGGTTAGGTTAGGCAAGATTCGTCAGGAAACAGGACAAGTTTTTCCTGACGAGGGTCTTAGTCATATGATGACCCGCCGGTGGACCTTTAGGTCATCTGACCGATGCCGTCTGCTGGCTTACCAGTCCACCTCTTTAAAAATTAAGATATAATTATAACCACTGAAAATATGAGTCCTGGGAGAGAGAGAGCGGGAACGCAACTGGGTTAGTGTACCACACTTTCGCTCACACTATCTCTTAACTTACACTCGGATGCTGTTCCTCTGGCCACAAAAATCACTCATCCACTCTGAAAGTAATATTTTCTAAAGCAACCTCTTATCACTCTGCATTAAAAAGTAGCTACACGATTTGGAGTCTGTAATAACCGGTTATATTGCGTCTTTTGTAAACATATTTGCAGCACTATGCTATCTTTATTCCCGAAACGTTTCGCCTCTCCGTTTATACTGTCTCTTGTATTCGACTGCAGACCCCTGTTGTGAGTGCAAGAGAAACGTGTCGACAAACTAGATAACTAAGTGTTACAATTGTGTCTGATTGACTCTCTCTCTCTCTCTCTCTCTCTGTTTCGACCTTGCACGACACCACTGAAGTGTTTCCGGTAAGAGGAGACAGACATTTACCCACGGTAGTGTAACCTTACTGTGACGTCACTACCATCTGACTCACCTTCACAGGTTTACTCCCTCCCCTTTCAAGTGAGGGAGGATGGAGACGGGAGGGAAGGAGGTGGGGAAGATAGGAACGGTACCTTGATGAAGGCTTCTTGGTCATGGAACAGCAGCTAACCTTTCCATCCTTGGCGCATGTCTGAACATTTCCCATTCCGTAAATGGTTCATATATATATAATACATACAATAGTAATATAATAATAATAATAATAATAATAAAGCAGAAGTAATAATACAATATTTTTATTAGTCGAAGTACTGCTACTACCAATAATAATAATAATAATAATAATAATAATAATAATAATAATAATAATAATAATAATAATGTGACCAAAGAAGTATTTTAGGGAAAACTGATAAAAAAAATACTGCTCACTAAAGATACTGTTGAAATTGCAGGAATTTGCAAGGAAACAAAGATCTTGCAAGAACGTGTGAAGACTGACCTTCCAGCCATGAGCTGGTGAAAACATGGCTAGACCTGTGTGTGTGTTTACACATCTATAGGTGGTTGCAAGGGTCGAGCCCTAGCTCCTGGCACCGGCTATTTGCCTGTAGATACGAGTTAAAATATTTGACCCACGTCACATACACGTGACACCAGGTTAAATTCCTTTCAGTTAAAAATTTACTGAAGATATTTTCAAAACATCACGAAACAATCTAAGCATTATATTATTATTATTATTATTATTATTATTATTACTGACACTACTCCTACTACCACTACTAATAATTATATTAGTATAATTATATATAATTATATAATGACATAATGCTGAGGTACTCAATTTAAAAATAATATATCTTCTTTCTTTTCTTTCAACACACCGGCCGTATCCCACCGAGGCGGGGTGGCCCAAAAGGAAAAATAAAAGTTTCTCTTTTTAAATTTAGTAATTATACGGGAAAAGGGGTTACTAGCCCCTTGCTCCCGGCATTTTAGTTGCCTCTTACAACACGCATGGCTTACGGAGGAAGAATTCTGTTCCACTTCCCCATGGAGATAAGAGGAAATAAACAAGAACAAGAACTAGAAAGAAAATAGGAGAAAACCCAGAGGGGTGTATATATATATACTTGAACATACATGTGTAGTGTGACCTAAGTGCAAGTAGAAGTAGCAAGACGTACCTGAAATCTTGCATGTTTATGAGACAGACAAAAGACACCAGCAATCCTACCATCATGTAGAACAATTACAGGTTTTCGTTGTACACTCACTTGGCAGGAAAAAATAATATATATATATATATATATATATATATATATATATATATATATATATATATATATATATATATATATATATATATATATATATATATATATATATATATAAAAGAGAGCAAATGAGAGAGTGGGTGAGATGTTATCAACAAATTTTGTTGAAAATAAGAAAAAGTTTTGGAGTGAGATTAACAAGTTAAGAAAGCCTAGAGAACAAATGGATTTGTCAGTTAAAAATAGGAGAGGAGAGTTATTAAATGGAGAGTTAGAGGTATTGGGAAGATGGAGGGAATATTTTGAGGAATTGTTAAATGTTGATGAAGATAGGGAAGCTGTGATTTCGTGTATAGGGCAAGGAGGAATAACATCTTGTAGGAGTGAGGAAGAGCCAGTTGTGAGTGTGGGGGAAGTTCGTGAGGCAGTAGGTAAAATGAAAGGGGGTAAGGCAGCCGGGATTGATGGGATAAAGATAGAAATGTTAAAAGCAGGTGGGGATATAGTTTTGGAGTGGTTGGTGCAATTATTTAATAAATGTATGGAAGAGGGTAAGGTACCTAGGGATTGGCAGAGAGCATGCATAGTTCCTTTGTATAAAGGCAAAGGGGATAAAAGAGAGTGCAAAAATTATAGGGGGATAAGTCTGTTGAGTGTACCTGGTAAAGTGTATGGTAGAGTTATAATTGAAAGAATTAAGAGTAAGACGGAGAATAGGATAGCAGATGAACAAGGAGGCTTTAGGAAAGGTAGGGGGTGTGTGGACCAGGTGTTTACAGTGAAACATATAAGTGAACAGTATTTAGATAAGGCTAAAGAGGTCTTTGTGGCATTTATGGATTTGGAAAAGGCGTATGACAGGGTGGATAGGGGGGCAATGTGGCAGATGTTGCAAGTGTATGGTGTAGGAGGTAGGTTACTGAAAGCAGTGAAGAGTTTTTACGAGGATAGTGAGGCTCAAGTTAGAGTATGTAGGAAAGAGGGAAATTTTTTCCCAGTAAAAGTAGGCCTTAGACAAGGATGTGTGATGTCACCGTGGTTGTTTAATATATTTATAGATGGGGTTGTAAGAGAAGTAAATGCGAGGGTCTTGGCAAGAGGCGTGGAGTTAGAAGATAAAGAATCACACACAAAGTGGGAGTTGTCACAGCTGCTCTTTGCTGATGACACTGTGCTCTTGGGAGATTCTGAAGAGAAGTTGCAGAGATTGGTGGATGAATTTGGTAGGGTGTGCAAAAGAAGAAAATTAAAGGTGAATACAGGAAAGAGTAAGGTTATGAGGATAACAAAAAGATTAGGTGATGAAAGATTGAATATCAGATTGGAGGGAGAGAGTATGGAGGAGGTGAACGTATTCAGATATTTGGGAGTGGACGTGTCAGCGGATGGGTCTATGAAAGATGAGGTGAATCATAGAATTGATGAGGGAAAAAGAGTGAGTGGTGCACTTAGGAGTCTGTGGAGACAAAGAACTTTGTCCTTGGAGGCAAAGAGGGGAATGTATGAGAGTATAGTTTTACCAACGCTCTTATATGGGTGTGAAGCGTGGGTGATGAATGTTGCAGCGAGGAGAAGGCTGGAGGCAGTGGAGATGTCATGTCTGAGGGCAATGTGTGGTGTGAATATAATGCAGAGAATTCGTAGTTTGGAAGTTAGGAGGAGGTGCGGGATTACCAAAACTGTTGTCCAGAGGGCTGAGGAAGGGTTGTTGAGGTGGTTCGGACATGTAGAGAGAATGGAGCGAAACAGAATGACTTCAAGAGTGTATCAGTCTGTAGTGGAAGGAAGGCGGGGTAGGGGTCGGCCTAGGAAGGGTTGGAGGGAGGGGGTAAAGGAGGTTTTGTGTGCGAGGGGCTTGGACTTCCAGCAGGCATGCTTGAGCGTGTTTGATAGGAGTGAATGGAGACAAATGGTTTTTAATACTTGACGTGCTGTTGGAGTGTGAGCAAAGTAACATTTATGAAGGGATTCAGGGAAACCGGCAGGCCGGACTTGAGTCCTGGAGATGGGAAGTACAGTGCCTGCACTCTGAAGGAGGGGTGTTAATGTTGCAGTTTAAAAACTGTAGTGTAAAGCACCCTTCTGGCAAGACAGTGATGGAGTGAATGATGGTGAAAGTTTTTCTTTTTCGGGCCACCCTGCCTTGGTGGGAATCGGCCGGTGTGATAATAAAAAAAAAAAAAAAAAAATATATATATATATATATATATATATAATAAAACTCTCTGGGTAAGAAAGGAAACCTACAAAAAATTACAAACTTTTACGAAATAAAGTTACAATTAATGATGAGGGTGTATCCCTGGAGGTACGACGGTACATGGCAACTTCCGGCGCCGCCAGCAGGTGAATTCTAGGTGAGTGTGTGTATGTCTGGTGAGTCAGGGGATGGGATGGATAAATGAGGGGGATGGGTGTGGATGAATCAAGGATGGGTGGAGCGGACGATTCAGGGATGGGTGGGTAGGTGGGTGGGTAGTGACCAGTTTCACGCCCACGCTCACACAAGGACTGGCTTGTAGGTCACACACCCGACCCACCAACAAACTGACAACACAAGGGTGGAGTGAGGAAACAAGAGAGAGAGTCTTGAAAGATATACAAAGGAGGATTGAGAAAGAGACGTGCTAGTGTGTGTATGCGTATGTGTTAGCAGTGTGTATGTGTTTAAAATCTGCAAAAAATTAATTTACCATATCAAATAAGGTGTAGATAACAGTGCTCTGAAATTTTCATAGTGAAGAAGGCAACCATCAAGAAGGAATTATTGTACAGTTCTTTCGGATTCCATCTCAATGAATTATTCATATACGATAAAGCTGATAAATTAGCCAAGGAAAATAGCTTGGAGGAAGAACCCGAATATAACTTGGTCTGTCTCTGTCAAGTATTAGCAACAGTAACAAAAGCGGCAAATAATGAATTAAAGTGTCACTGGAGAGCATTTAAAAGTCTAAATATATTTATAATTCACTAATAACATGGAAGTAGATAAGCGCATATACCAAGTAAATTACAATGTAAACAGACTGGCAGTGGGTATATACCCAGACGATGATCAAACTAAAAAGATCGCTTTGTTGAACACTGTGTGATAGATTGTCCACTTACTGAGAAATATAGGGATAACCAGTACAATAACTTAGGTAGCATGTCAAGGTACCTTATTTCGAAAATAAGATACCAAACATTCATCAAATATCTTAAATCTGCCCGTAACATAAAATATAAAAGGTAACTATACTACTGACCTTTTAGTGCTTAGTTCCTAGGCCTTTCATGTATCCACATGCTGTTCCGTTACCGTAGACAGGAGGAATATGAAAGTGCAAAATAAACAAGCCGGTTTGCTTACAAAATCTATAAAAATAAATCAGAAAGGATAACATGACCCACCCTCTTGAGACATTATAACACCCTCTGCACGTCTTCATCAACTCCCACACGTTTCAGAAGACGCCCTCAGCTGCACACACACACACTTGTGCAAACATCCTCACGACATGCAGAGCATCAAGTAACTCAGACGAGGACAAAATTGTGGAAGTGTAACAGTTGTGTGGATTTGATGCAGGTGAGAGAGTAACTCATTCACCTGCCAACGAGTCAATGACAGTATCAGCCTCTAGCTTCATGGTTTGTTTACTGAGCAGTAGTAGAAGCTGACAGAGAACTCTACCCCCTACCTCAACCTCACAAAGACCTACTCCTTTCTCTCCCTCAAACAACGTACCCACCCTCTGCTACCTCACGCAAGCTCCCCTTCCTCCCCACCTCATACAATCTCTCCCTCACCCCTTCCTTCCGTCATTCCCTCCAGACAAAATTCCATCTCTCTCCCCCATCATACACAAACTCCCGCCCCTTCTTTTCCATCCCCCTCACAGTCTCCTTGCTCCCTCCAACAGCCTATATTTAGTGGTGCTGCCTAGTCGAGGTGAAATAGTTTGTTTATGATGCTCAAACTGGCTGTTGTGAAGCTAGTGCAAGAATGTATTCTTAGACACAAACATTTCTACATATTAATATATGTGTAAATTTGGACAATAATATATCGTTCAAATTTCTCTCTCCGCCTGCACTCTTTTCTGTATATATATAATTTTTTATTGCTCCACTCTGTGATGGAGATAACTTCATACAAATAAGCAACCTTGAGAGATGGTAATTCTCAAGTAATAGAAACTCCAGCTCCGCTGGATCGAAACCCTTGAGGCTCCCGTTGCCAATGAACATTTAATGAAATACTTGACAATATCCTCAATGCCCTACTGAAGTCTCCCAGCTCGGGTTGATAGATTTTAACATTTATCACCAACACAGGTGGTAATTTAAAGGCCTGTAATCACCTGGTCGTAGCTAAATCAGCAAACAAAGCAATTAGCAGGGCAAACAAGCAGGGGTAGAGTTGTTTACCCATGTATTCAACCACCAATATGTACACTATGTACAACATTAATGATTAGAAGAGAAGTCAGATTGAAGTTGTACAATTCATGGCCATTCAGCGCAGAAGTGGTCACGGCCAATGTCTGTGGAAGTCTGCCACTCAGCCAGGTAAGCTGAGATGACGTCACCTTGGCTGAAGTAGCCGGCTTTCACGTGATTGGCTGGTTTGAACTGGACAATAAGCACGCAGAACTGCTACACTCTGAACTGCCAGTTCACTGTCGAGAGGGAATACCAAATAGTTGTGTGACGAACGTCGAATAAAATGTAACACACTCGGCGGACGCCACAACACTGAATGTGGTCCATCCTGCATAATGAAATATGACAGGGGAACAAAACTACATTTTATTCCTACTATATAACTATCATACAGAATAGGGTAGCAACACTGCATCCAATTTTGCTAAGTATCTTCAATTTCTCCATATTTCAAACGATATTTTCCTTGTAGACTACCTGTCCCAGCGGCTCGGTCCAAGACCACGTTCTGGTTAACGGCATGATCAATGAGGCTATTGACGAGGGTCAGAAGAAGAGTGCATGGGCATACTACGAATGATTTCTTGGAAGTTTAAGGGGGTTGGGTAATGTCATAAATTTTCGATATGTAGGCAAGGTTATGAGTCTCGTTCATGAAAATTTTATTTGGATTGTCATCCATTTCTTTGCTGTCATAAGTGTAAGTTTCATTTATATTCAAGGGCCCAATGTCCACCTCACACAACCTCCTTCCTTCCTCTTAACCTGCCTCACAATTTCGCCCTCCCTCCCTACCTTCCTTCCCGGATATTGTGAGGTAAGTTACCTCACAATATCCGCTTCCATTCCAGCCTACCTCACAATTTCTCTGTTTCTCCCGTCTCTCACAATCTTCTCCCCCCCACCTCACTCAAGCTCCCATCCCCTCCCTCACGAAAGCTCCCCCCAACTACCTACTCCCTCACACAAAACACACGCCTGCTCTCGTCCTCATCCTCACGTTGTCACCAGGATTACCTCACATCACTCACACTTCACGCTCTCACACATCACACTTTCACAATGCTACGGCCAAAGTACGCGGATTTCAGTCAGATTTTCTTCACAGCAAAATATTTTAAAAACAAAAACATTATTCCGTGTGTTTGTGTATATGTATGAATGTAGGTATATATATATATATATATATATATATATATATATATATATATATATATATATATATATATATATATATATTATATATATATATTATACATATATATATATATATATATATATATATATATATATATATATATATATATATATATATATATATATATATATATATATATATATATATATACATATATGTTGCAGTTTAAAAACTGTAGTGTAAAGCACCCTTCTGGCAAGACAGTGATGGAGTGAATGATGGTGAAAGTTTTTCTTTTTCGGGCCACCCTGCCTTGGTGGGAATCGGCCGGTGTGATAATAAAAAAAAAAATATATAAATATATATATATATAAATATATATATATATATAAATATATAAATATATATATATATATATATATATATATGTCGTGCCGAATATGTAAAAGTGGTCAATTAGCAAGAACTTATTTAAAATTAAGTCCTTTCTAAAATTTTCTCTTATACGTTTAAAGATATATTTTTTTCATTAATGTTAATGTAAAAATTTTTAATTTTGCACCAAAAGAATCTTAGAAAACTTACCTAACCTTATTATAACAAGAACAATTTATTTTAGCCTAACCCAACTAAACATATTTTAGATTTGTTTACAGAAATTTAACACTAAACAAACACAGTGAAATATATTTTTTTCGTTAGTTTCAGAATGATTTTGGCGAAATTATTGCATACACAAATTTTCACTTGTCCTATATGGCAAGATGAGCGTTGCTATTTAAGCCAAGATGGCAAGTTCTGCCTATTCGGCACGACATATATATATATATATATATATATATATATATATATATATATATATATATATATATATATATATATATATATATATATATATATGTCGGGCCGAATATGTAAAACTGGTCAATTAGCAAGAACTCATTTAAAATAAAGTCTTTTCTAAAATTTTCTCTTCTACGTTTAAAGATATATATTTTTCATTAATGTTAATGTAAAAAAAATTAATTTTGCACCAAAAGAATCTTAGAAAACTTACCTAACCCTATTATAACAAGAACAATTTATTTTAGCCTAACCCAACTAAATATATTTTAGATTTGTTTACAGTAATCTAATACTAAACAAACACAGTGAAATATATTTTTTTTCGTTAGGTTCAGAATGATTTTGGCGAAATTATTGCATACACAAATTTTCACTTGTCCTATATGGCAAGTTGAACGTTGCTATTTAAGCCAAGATCGCAAGTTCTGCCTATTCGGCACGACATATATATATATATATATATATATATATATATATATATATATATATATATATATATATATATATATATATATATATATATGTTTCAAGACACTACGTAGTGTTAACATAAGATTAATACCGTCTTTACGTGGTCCTGCATCACTTGACGTGATGATGCGCTTACATACACACACATACACACACACACACACACACACACATTATTGTTATCAATATCATTATTATTATAATCATCATCAATATTATTATTATTATTGTTATTATTATTATTACATTCACGGGGAAGCGCTAAGCTCGTAAGGGTCACACAGCGCCTGGCCTAGGTGAAAATATAACAATTCTGGTACAGTTTGCCGGTTAATTGCACAATTATGTTCCCTGATGAACCGAGTCTCAAGGATATCCAATTTCGTGGGTTATTACACGTTTTAAGATCTTGATATTAATTCCACTAACTTGATTCTGGTGTGTTACACTGTGAGTGCTCAGATGGTTTCAGTGTTACACTGTGGGTGTACAGATGGTGTCAGTGCTACAGTGTGGGTGTACAGCTGGTGTCAGTGTTACCCTGTGGGTGTACAGATGGTTTCAGTGTTACCCTGTGGGTGTACAGATGGTTTTAGTGTTACACTGTGTGTATACAGATGGTGTCAGTGTTACACTGTGGGTGTACAGATGGTACCAGTATTACACTCTAGTTGCTCAGATGGTATCAGTGTTATACAAGTGTAGCGGTCACCTAACTGATACTTCGGAGAACTCACGTATACATGTGCGCATAAACATACGTACATACTGGGGCAGTACCTGGTATGTACACACAAACACAGACATGCCTACACGCAGCTTTTATGTTTTAATGTGTCTAATGGAAGAGAATGAAGTAGTGAGCAGGGGAGGAGAGGGAGAGGGAGGCCTAGTCAGATATTTTTATTCACCCACCAGATGGCGTCTAGTTACAGCTTTGAGGCTGCTACACTCACAATGGTCTTTGTAAGTGGATTATTTCCTGCCTGCTCTGATCCAGTGAGGGAGTGTAACTCCCTCTCTCCCTCCCTCTCTCCCACCTCTCCCACTAATCATTATCCTCCTTCATGCACGCAAAAATATTACGCTGCATTTCAGGGGTTAAAAATATATTAAGCGACTGAGTGATTATTAAAAAAATAAGAATTATTCTATGACCCAAATTTGCAATTTTTCTACGTTCCATTCGACTTTATTTTCTATCACTTTTGTAAAGGTATTTTGTTTATATTGCTTGTTTTAATGAGTTTCAAGCCTATCGACTGCACAATGTTCATTTCGTTTGCATACATGAGTATCCTTAAGATAATTGTAAAAAAAAAAAAATGTGTGTTATGTAAGCAAGACTCTAAATAAAAACTTACTTTATGCTACCAGTTAAGAGTACCTTTACTCTCTAAAACTGTTGACTACCTGGTCAAGCAGGCTGTTGCTGCCAGCCGCCGTTTTAGTATCCTGCTTAAGAAGCTGCAACACAACACTTTCTTGTTTACCTTCGATAGAGTGAGTCGAAAATAGTGTTTCTTATCGACCTCAAAGTTTACTGTCCTGACCACAACAGCGCCTCCCGCACCCAAACTGACCTGTGAGCCTGGTCCACGTTTAAGTTCTCGCTTGCGAAGACAGTAGGGAGCTGACCTCTCTCCGAGAGAGAGAATGAGGGATGCTGTCAACACCGAAGCTAAAAATATAGAATATCAACTGTGAGGACTGGGTCGCAGGGGCGCTGACCCCCGAATCACCCCTCCAAGTAGGTAGACTGACCCAGTAAGCTGAGCTGAAGCACTCAGCGACACCTTAAAGCTTTATCTTAAACTATACCAAAATATTAAACTTCTCTTGACCCTAACAATAAAACATGTTCGACCATTTACAACAACGGGAAAGTAAACGTAGACGATCTGTTGTATTTACTAATACAGTGTTAAGTTACTAACACAACGTAACTCTATGAAGTTAATTTTATCAGATGCTTACCATACTCGTCTTTCAGCAATTACAACCACGATACAGATATTCACCGAGCGGTGTACTTCTCTCAGGGTACATATGATGATGGTTTATTTTAATTCCTATTTTAGTGATTAAAGCATCTTTGACGGGTGGTGAACAGGTTTCATGCAGCCTTAATAACCCTTTTATAGTCAATAAACTTTAAACCTCCTAAGCCAACCGACAACGACACGTACATTGTATAAACTATGAGATGTGTTTTTCTCTGGCTGTATATAAGCAAAGGAATGATGTATATACAAAGAGGAACGGTGTATATACATAGAGGTATATAACTCAATATATACATAGTTTAATCTCTTTAAGTCATTAAAGGATTCTTGTCTGGTAGTGCATAGGTGAAATGCAGTCTTAGTGACCCTGAAACAGTCTGTTGGTTTCAAACCCAACCAACCAATACGATAAGGATCACCGTATATGCATTTTAACTCTCTAGTTTCTGCAGTCTGTTTTAAAAGTTTGTTCCACTCACCTACATCTCTACTGCCAAGCTACGTCTTTCCTATATCGTTGTTCAACGTAAATCTGTCCAATTTGAAATTCAATGTTGCGAGATCTATCTGTCTTGGTTTGACATTACACCGTCACACTTCACCCAGTCATCCCCATCACTATCATCTACCCATCACCTGACTGCAACCCTCACCGCTTCGGTCTCCAGCCACGCCCCCCCCCCTCCTGCACCCCTCCCATCAACCCTAACCCATCCCCCACCCACCCCTTCGCCCACTTCCGGTGCAATGACTCAACCGGAAGTGTGGTCACCGCGGCCGTTCCCTGGAGATGCTTAACAAAATACGTCACTAGTAGTGACTTGTACTTTCCCAAATATTTTGCAGATATTTAATTTCAGGCAAATTATCACGCTTAAGTTAAAAAATTTCTAATTTTGTACTCATCTAAAATTTCTGGAGGCTCTAAAATATTTTTCCCATAAGGCTCTTGGTACTTCGCCCAATGGATCATCCTGCCCTTACCACCTGGTTCCTAATTCCATCATAACTATCATACATACACCTTTATGAATTATATTGATTTTTAATCAAACTTGCTCATTAATCTACATAATAAGATAAAAGTTTAGTAAAATCTTAATATTGTAAACGAGATAAAAAAAAATCTTGATATATGGCAATATTTTCACAGTCTTTTGTTAAGAATTATTAAGAAATTTAAAGTTTACGTGTACTCACCTTTTTCTGTTATTTCTGTTGAGCCCGTTTATGTCATTCAGCGTAAGACGTGATGGAGGCTCAATCCTCTGTCCACTAATAGAGATACTGGACTCACTTCTTGTAAATGTGAGGGAGAGTTTATGATTTCAAATTTGGCCTATTTTCAAGCTTCTCCCCCCCCCTTCCCGAAAAGTAATCATAACTCTCGGTCCACAAAACACTTTATTACACTTACGGTCTCACGTAATAAGTGTTATTAGGTTAAGATTGTTAGGACAAGTGTAGACCATCTGGTAGTGAAACTAGGCCTTGTAGGAACACTAAGCGATCGGACCCTTTATCGAGCGCCCAGCCTTTAACAGAGAAGCCATGTTTTCTTTCTAATGCCATGAATAAGTCATCAGCGGAAGAGAGTATTATAGGATTTGGTGAGCTGCCTCCGGCCCTCCTTCATGCCAGAGGCAATGTTATTCTCCTATGTTCGTTTTTAATTATCAGCGGAATATGTTATCTATAACATCCTCCACCCACACTACCCCTCCTCTCTCCCTCTCCCTCTCTCTCTCTAGCACACACGTGACGACATTAGAGGACATGATCAGGGGTGACATGTTTATGACGTACAAAATACTGAGAGAAATTGACAGGGTGCTCAGTACAGGAATACAATACAATAAAGAGACACAGCACAGTGCATCAACACAGCACAACAAAGTGACACAGCAACGTAGCGAGCTTAGGCGCTTTAAAAAAAAGAAATAAAAAAATAAAACTTCAAAAGGAAAAAATGTCATTGCAATTTTCGCTGAGATTCACCATGAAAGAGGAGGCTGAGGCTGGTACCTCATTGAGTACGCAGGCACCCAACACCCAATTAATACCTAATTACTCGAGTTTCCACCATCGGACTTGCAAAGTTCTTTTGCAAGGCGGTCCCAACGTATGCTGTTCCTTGGGCATCGGATCAGTTGAAAAGGGTGTGTGTTGATGCCGGCGAAGGGCTCTTGATCCAAAGAATCCAATTTCCCTTCCACTAAATATAATATGGCATCACGTATATATGAAAGGCATATTTCACCCCGCAGGGCCTGCAAATTGTGCCTTAAGGAGGCTCACAGGATTTTTATAATTGTTTTTCTGATGTGTGTGATGAATACGATGCCAGGGTGAGGATACCGAGGCGTTTGTTGCCTCTGTACCAGTGACTCATGTTGTGATAAACACAGGCAGCCAGTGTGTTTACGTGTGTGTGGGTGTTTAAAAGAGAGAGAGAGAGAGAGAGAGAGAGAGAGAGAGAGAGAGAGAGAGAGAGAGAGAGAGAGAGAGAGAGAGAGAGAGAGAGAGAGAGAGAGAGAGAGAGAGAGACACTAAACCTAATTTTGTAGAACCCTGTGAGAGAGAAAGAGGGAGAGAGCACAAGTGCCCGTTGCCATTATACACACGTTCAAGACAACATTCAAGGAGTACACGAACGTACACAGGGATGCACACGCATGTGCAGCCTAGAGTGCGCACGCACCGATGTGTTTACACAAGATAATGCATATTTTGGGAGGAAATACTTGAACAGTCGTGAGAACGATGGGGTCTGGCTGACTCAGGTCTCAGCTGGTGGAGGAGGAGCTGATTGAGAAGCTGCGTGGGACTGACCACCGTAGTCTTCTACAGGCACCTACCTGGTTATAGTTCCGGGATGCATCACTCCCGCGGCTCGCTCCCACACCAGGCTCGAGGTAAGGAGTGTTACAAAATGGACATCTATTAAGTGAAGATATCTCCAGAGAATACTAGGTCAACTTATTTATCTCCCTCTTGTACAGTAGTCCTCAACCTTCCTAAATAATTGGGCGACATTTGATAGTCAAATGTATGATGAGGGCCGCACGGTTTTGCTGACATTGCAGTGAGGAACCTACATGAAAGTGAATTCATAATTTCATGTGAGGGCCGTATCCATCTCGTACAAGGGCCACATGCGGCCCGCCAGGACCCCTGCTCAAGCATCTAGTCTGTTTCTGTGAGTCCAGCGTCTGCACTACAGACCAGCTGGTCAAAATGGGTATGGATCAATATGTCAAGTTTTCTCCTGAAAGACAGTTTTTTCGTTGGTAATTCCACTTGTGTTTCAAGGTAAGCTGTTGAAAAGACTTGCACCCTCTAAGCTTATCGATTTATCTCCCTTATGTTTTCATCGGCGGTATTTTTGCATCGCCTACCATGAAGAAGAAGAAGAATTTGACACATATTCAACATCTGGGTAATTCCATGATGTTGTTGTGTCTGGCAAGTTGTGCATGAATGGTATACAATAATTACAAGATGATGAATTAAACACATGTGCAACATCTAGGTACATACCCAGATATGTACAACATATGCACATGTACAACTGTCTACCATGCTTCCTGTTCTCATTGGACAACATACAGGAGTTAGTCCCTCCTGTATTTTCCCGGTAAAAATTGTGATCCACTATTCTCCTTTGAGCTCCAGAAGTACACTTAAGAGAATTTTTCACACACCCAGTATTGAAATATTTCAGCTGATACATGCAATAAAAGTTTTCGGTACCTTCTTCAGACCTGCAACTTTGCCTACCTTAAAATGGGATGAGAGTGTACAGTGATATTCCACTGGAGCAAAACTTGAATGCAAGAGCAGGAGAGGATCATTTTTATTTTAGACAAGCAAGGGTTTCATACGTCCATCCCTCACTATCCTGTCTATCTGTTTGTGTATCCCTCTCTATCCGTTCTCCCTCCCGGCGGCAGAGCTCTCAGTTTTTCTTGTATAAAATGACACGAAATATTGGCATAAGACAGCCCATTGAAGCGCTCGCGTCTGTACTGCTTGATCAAAAGAGATGCGGAGGCAGCAGGCAGGCAGTATATAAATAGAGCTATTGACTTGCCTCGTTAATTATGAGTCTGTTGACACAGCCTTGGAACTGTTGAGCCACAAACACACACACCAATTACTTTAACAACCTTACAGAAATATGAACTACTGATATATCAAGAATATTTTCATTCCTAAAGATGAGAGATTAAAGTAAACTCTGAATACATACAATGAGGACAGTTGAGTGACGGGGCCAAGAGCGGAGATTCAACCCCTACAACCATAAATAGGAGAGCACAAACAGATGAGCTCCTCCTGATATGTAAACACGGAGAGGTGTTATTCAGCTCTCTTTCTATTTACACAAAGATATACAGGTCTCTGTGTATTTACACAGCAGATATGCAACTCTTAGTATATGTACGAGGGTTGTAGCAAGCTTATCATTCTCACTTTCATGTTTACATATTATTGTGCACTTTATTTTTTTAACACACCGACTAGCTCCCGCCGAGGTAGTGACACAAGAAAAAGAAAAGAAAAGAATAACAATTTCACCGTCACTCATTCAATCACTGTCTTGCCAAAAGCGTGCTACCATCACACTGCAGACGACTCCTTTAACTACAACAACCCCACCCCTCCTTCGGAGTGCATGCACTGTACTAACAAGGACTCAAGTCCGGCTAACCTGTTTCTCTGAAAGCCTTCAAAAACCTTTCTTTCATTAATAAACGTTGATATATCACAACACGAAAATCAATCCTCTGATCCTACAGTTAAATATACATCAGACTAACGTAATTAAATATGCAAACGCTTAAAGACAAGAAGAAAGAGTATTTTACAACATATCACATTAAGAAAACGACGGTTCTCTTACTGCCCTCGGAATGCTGGTAGACCAACTGCCATGCTAAAATACAATAGTTGGTATAGTGGTCTTTACGCTTCCTCAGACTTCTCTGTGGCTCTTGATCTAAGGAATTAGAGCAGCTGTCTCCTTCCTTGGTTCAAACCTGATTATCTCCCATCCCCCGAGTGCTTTGTATAACCCTACGGACTTAGTGTTTCTCCACAAATATAATGTCTGGGAAATAATAATAATAATAATAATAATAATAATAATAATAATAATAATAATAATAATAATAATAATAAGAAGAAGAAGAAGAAGAAGAAGAATAACAGAATAGTATATGGGTATTAATAATGTATGTTATACTTAGTTAAATTTGCTTAATTGATGTTAAAATAACTTCATTGGGAAAATCTACGTTAAATATTGTTTTAAGCACGTGTTGCTTTTTATTATATTTTTGTGAAGCGCTAAACTCGTGTGGATCACTCAGAATAAGAAACAGAGGAGGCTCAGAGCGCGAGCCAGGCTACCACACTGTTAGTGTTAGGACAGACTTAAAACCCGGGACGTGAAGAGAGACAAGCTGGTGGGTGTATAGACGGGAGCGACCACTGTAAACACCATAGAGAGTTGATGTTCCACTTAAGAGCTAGAACATCTGAGAGAGAGAGCGAGAGAGAGAGAGAGAGAGAGAGAGAGAGAGAGAGAGAGAGAGAGAGAGAGAGAGAGAGAGAGAGAGAGAGAGAGAGAGAGAGAGAGAGAAAGTTAGGAATCCTTAACTCGTAAATAGCTTGTCAATAAAGCTGGGGATCCTTAACCTTGTCAAACCCTGTGTAAAAAAAAAAAAAAAAAAAAAAAAAAAGAGAGAGACGTGGAGGAGGACGTGGAGGAGGAAGACATCTACAGCCGTCTCACCCTCCACTAACACAGTTCCAGCGGCAGAATCTGAGGACAAATCTGCAAAACACAGGAGGTGCAACAAATCCTAGTCCACCCTCCCAGGCACCTAGGCTGTGCTCTCGCTGTCACCGGAAGGGGCACACTGCCAACAACTGCCTGCGAGATACCAGGTGTAATTACTGCTACAAGAAAGGACATAAGGAGGACCAGTGTCGGAAGAAAAAGGAACTTGACAGACAGGGCCACCTGTTTAGAGACCTGTTCTCAGAACAAACCAGCAGGATCTCTGAATTGGTGAACACTCTCACACGTCACCCACTTAGCTACTCCTATCCCAGCCCAGCAGGTGGGATTGTGCCTTATACAAGACCACAGACCTACATCCCTGCAGCTGCCTCAGTACCCTACCTCTCTCACGGGCAGGCACCTTACATTCCCTACACACCCACCACCTCAAGCTGACCACTTCATCATGAGGAGCCAGTCTATCAGCATCCTGTCGGCCAACATTAGAGGTTTCATTACTAATGTTGGAGAGCTCACACATAGTTTTGTGAACACTCGACGTCTCGACATGATAGCTGTTGTTGAAACATTTTTGGATGACAGGACTCCAGAAAAATTTTGCAAGAATTGCTGGCTACACCTCATGGATGAGAAGAGACAGGCAAGGGCAAGGAGGAGGTGTTGCTGTGTGCTTCTCTAAAAGTGTTCATGCCCAGCACATTGATGTTGCCACCCCTACACATCTTGAAATGATGTTCTTCAAGCTCTGTATAAACACTAGTACCTCTGTACTAGCATGTGCAATGTACAGACCTCAGTGGCAACATGCAGACCCTATCAACTTCCTAATGGAAAATATTGACTCCCTTCTGCTACAACACAACTGTCAACATATTATAATTGTTGGTGACCTAAACCAGCACCTTATACAGAGGGACTTTGATGACCTTCTTGCAGTGTTTGACATGAGAAACTTAGTTGATTTCCCTACTCATATCTCTGGCTCCTCCCTTGACCCAGTAGTGAGTGATCTGGCAGAAGGCATAGTCACTTGTCAACCCCTCGGCTACGTTGGATCCTCTGACCACAAGGCTGTTTTTACGACACTTAAGATCCCAACAGAACGTGGTGAGGAGTCCACACGCACAACCTGGCTATGGGAAAGAGGTAATTGGCCAGCCCTTTGCTCTGAGCTCGCCACCACCGACTGGAATGCTCTTCTCCAAGGGGATGTTGACAACCAAGTGAAAGCCTTCACTGGACACATCCTTAATCTACAACAAGAACACATTCCTCACCGGCAATATGTGACGAAGCCTACAGATCAGCCTTGGTTTGGCTTTCGTTGTAGAGAGGCTGCTACTGCTAAGTACAAAGCATGGCGAAGGTATAAGAGACATCCTACCACCTATAACAGGAACTTGCACATGCAAGCCTGTAGGCATATGGGTGATGTTCAAAAGTGGGCCATTGCTAAATGGGAGGTGGACACTAAAAGAAAGTTAGCATCAGGTAGGGTAGGCTCCAAAACCTGGTGGTCCCTGGTCAAGGACAGACAAGGTTATCTGCCTGATGAACTTATTCCACCTCTAAATCGACAGGATGGGACCACCTCTACTAGTAGTCAAGAGAAGGCAGACCTCTTTGCTGAACACTTTGCTACCAAAATGCAAGTTCCTGATCCAGCAAGGGACCCTCCTTGGCTAGCTGCAAGAACTGTGTCAAAACTGTCAGTGGTGACAATAAGGCAGGAGGAGGTCCATTTCCTACTTAAATCGCTTGACCAAGAAAAGGCTGTGGGCCCAGACAAGTTGAGCCCAAGATTGTTGAGAAGATGTGCAGACCAGCTAGCAGCACCTCTAACTCGCATCTTTCAGCACTGCCTAGTACAGTGTAAATGGCCCTCTCTATATAAAGAGGCAAATGTAGTCCCTGTTCACAAAAAGAAGAGCAGAGCAGAAATCAGCAACTACAGACCAGTGTCACTCCTGTCAATCACTGGTAAGATCCTTGAGACAATAATCTCAAGACAAATGACAGAGTTTTTTGACTACCACTCACTACTTTGTGATCGTCAATACGGCTTCAGGAAAGGTTACTCTGCTGCTGATCTGTTGTTAAACCTCTCCACTAAGTGGCACCAGTCACTGGATGAATCCAAAGTCAGCTGTGTGGTAGCACTGGACATTGCTGGCGCTTTCGACCGGGTGTGGCACCAGGGCCTCTTAGCAAAACTTCAAGCACTGGGAATTGCAGGCTCTACGCTATGTCTCCTCAGTGATTACCTTCATGGTAGATCTCTAAGTGTAGTTCTCAATGGAACGGAATCAGCAAGACATCCTATTGGGGCAAGTGTTCCACAAGGAAGCGTGATGGGTCCATTGTTATGGAATGTCTACTTCAACGACCTTCTTCATCTCATCCCAGAATCACATGCATATGCAGACGACTGTACACTGACATTCACTTATCCAAGAGAAGAAATGCCAGCTGCTCTAAGCTACATCAATCACCAGCTGAGAGCTATATCAGCTTGGGGAAATAGATGGCAAGTAACATTTGCACCTGAGAAAACGCAAATGATGATCGTCTCTAGGCACCATGATGGTAATGCTGGTGCAGTAGTAAGGATGAATGGGAGGATGTTGGCACCTGGAGAAGTTGATATCCTTGGGGTGAAATTTGACTCCAAACTAACCATGAAGAACCATGTTGTAAATCTTGCAAACAAGGCAGCCAGGAAGCTTACAGCACTTCGCCGTATCTCCCATCTGCTTGACAGTAGGGGTTGCAAGATCCTGTACGAGGCACAAGTACGCTCGCACCTTGAGTATGCTCCACTTTCTTGGTTTGCCTGTCCCCCCTCTCATCTGCGACTGCTTGACAGAGTAGAGAACAGAGCAAGACGTCTCATCTCTCGCCTGGACCCATCCTGGATAGATCTGTCATTTCAGCAGAGCCTTCAACATAGGAGGGATGTGGGTGGCCTTACTGTTATGTACAAGGCCAATATTGTCAAAATACCACACTTGGATCCACTTCGAGGACAGCGTGAAACAAGCTTTTATGCCACAAGACGGGCAGAAAGCAGCAACTTCACTCTGGCTGTACCCTTCTCCAGAACATCACTCCATCTGAGATCATACATACCCAGGATGACTCGAGTATGGAACACATTCGTACAGCATAATGATGTCAACGAGATAAAGTCAGTTGATCAAATGAAAATGCTGGCCCACAGATGGCTCCAACTTCATCCTGTTTCCTACTTGTATGTCTCATAACAATAAAAATGCTTTCAAATGAGCTGATGAAGGTAACAGCTCTTAGCGTGCCAATAAAGTTAGGAATCCTTAACCTGTAAATAGCTGTCAATAAAGCTAGGGATCCTTAACCTTGTCAAACCCTGTGTAAAAAAAAAAGAGAGAGAGAGAGAAAGAGAGAGAGAGAGAGAGAGAGAGAGAGAGAGAGAGAGAGAGAGAGAGAGAGAGAGAGAGAGAGAGAGAGAGAGAGAGAGAGAGAGAGAGAGAGAGAGAGAGAGAGAGAGAGAGAGAGACAATATCAGCAGCCTGCAGGAGCCTACACCAATAACAACAGCAGCAACAAAATATGTAACAGCAAGAGCAGCATCAACAACAACAGCAGCAGGAGCAACAACAGCAGTGGCAGCAGCAGCAGCAGTAACAACAGCAACAGCAGAGGCAGCAGCAACAACAGCAACACTAAGAGCAGAAGCAACAGCAGTAGCAGCAGTAATAGTAGTAGTAGGAGCAACAGCAGCCACAGCAGTAGTAGCAGCAGCAGCCTGCAGCAGTACCGTGGGAACGACTCTCACATACACGGCACCGACGCAACATTTGCATACATTAAACTCTTCACTGCAGCTCTAACGGATCCGCTTGAAGACGTGTACCGTTGATGCGTCGCCGAGTGTCACGCTAAACGTACCGTACAGTGCCACGTTATGTACCTTATAGTGTCACGCTAAATTTACAGTACAATGCCACGCTGTGTACCTTACAGCGCCATGCTAAGTGTACTTTACAGTGCCACGTTGTGTACCTTACAGTGTCACGCTAAATGTACCTTACAGTACCACGCTAAATGTGCCGTACAACGGTAAGGTACACTTACCAATTGTACCGTGCAGCGGTGCACTCAACAAGGTCACAGGATTTTAGGAATGTCAGCTGACTAACTAGCATCCTCACTCATAATTCTTCTAAAGAAAGGTGTGTTTAAACTTCCTATATGCATACAAGTCCTCAGAGCTAAGACACCACATCTTGGGACCCGCTGGTAAGTGCTGCTGTGATATTAACCTTCTCTAGTATTAACTTTGGCTTCTATCGTGCCTATTCCTGAAATATGCATGGAGTTTGTTTCCATTTCTTGACTAAAATGCGTCCTCGTATTTAAGCCTGCTGATCATTGTTTCTCTCCTTTTAATATGTCTGTCCAACCTATCAAGATTTCTGAGTATCTTGTAAGTCGCAATTATGTCTCTTCTGGCTCTTGTAAGGTGTTGAAGGGTTATTTCTTTTATTCTTTCTGAGTACGGCATTCTTCTCGGTTACTGGACTAATTATGTGGCGAATCTTTGAATTTTCTCTAGTTTCTCAACATGTTTACTCAGGCGAGCAAACATGTGTGCGCATTTGTTTGTAGGTGGGCGTGCGTGGCTGTAAGATAACTGACAGATCTCTTTTATCTTGATCTGTTACTTTAAATTTTAAAAAAGAAAAAGAAAAATATTGCGTGCCAACACCAAGTGTCGTGTGTCAACAAGTTCCTTCAACAATGCACTTGATCAAAGGATTGCAACAACATCTCGGTGATCCCTTACGTCTCATCCTTTACTAGTGTTTCTTTAACCTCCGGTTCTCCATTGTATTCTTTACTTCCGAATATTATCTTTATCTCCTACTTTATGTCTGATCTTTACCTCCGAGCCTCCATGTCTGATCCCATGTAACTAATGCTTTATCTGTGATCGTTTACGACTAATCCTTACGTCTGATACGTACGTATGATCCTTTACGTCTGCAGATCCTCCAGGTCACACTTATCCATCCTGAGTGACTAATCTTTCTTCAACCTTAACCTTAAGGTGCCAGATAATGCTTTCTTACCAGTCTCACTCACTTTTATTATTATTATTATTATTATTATTATTATTATTATTATTATTATTACTACTATTATTATTATTATGTTGATGGGGACGCGCCTGGGGAATTGGAGGTAATCAGGCTTGTTCCAAGGAGGTGGAGAGTAGTTTTAGTTCCCTGGGAGAATGAGCCCTTTCCTTGTAAGATTCTCATTCTCATATAAACTACATTTTTGTGGAGGAAATTTTAGACGATGTTTCGGCCCATCCTGGACCATTATCATTACCATGCTGGACCAATATTATTATCAAAATGGACCATTATCATTATCATGCTGGACCAATATTATTATCATCCTGAACCATTATCATTACCATGCTGAACCAATATTATTATTATCATCCTGGACCATTATCATTACCATGCTGGTCCATTATCATTACCATGCTGGACCATTATCATTACCATACCGGACCATTATCATTACCATGCTGGACCATTAGCATTATTAACCTGGACCAATATTATTATCATCTTGGACCATTATCATTATCACCAGAGGTGAATTAAATGAATTCTCACTCGTGCTATAACGATCTGGCTTCTGAATGGAACAGATTAATTTGGGTTCTCAGATGTGCTGATTGATCTGCAGTTTAAACCTTAATGACCTGAATTATCAACTAGACTAAATTGCTTGGCTTCGTGACTGCGCTGATGGACCTGGCCACCCGACCATCTTCACTGAATGACCTGACTTCACAATCGTTTTAAACGGCTTAGCTCTTCAGCCGTGTTGAATGATATAGCAACCGTGTTGAATGACATAGCAACAACAGTGTTGAATGATATAGCAATGGTACTTGAATGACCTAACAACGGTGTTGAATGTCTTGGTAGCGTATTCAGCTTACAACTTAAAGTACCAGGGTCGAAACCGAGATCCGAGTCGGAGTGTATGAGCAAGTTTCCGAACACTTGCTGCCACCGTCACCCAAACAGTAAATAGATACCCAGAAATTTGTAGATTTTAGTGAGCCGCATACTAACGAGGATCTACAAGGGATCCCAATGGAAATAAATTGCTTAGCTACCCTGGGTTATCAACCCTCCATGGTTAATAACCCGAATAAAGATCTCTTCTTCCAGGAGAGGAGCTGAAAGCTGTGCTTATATCAGAGAGCAACACGGCTGGTTGAGCACACACTTAGCGTAAATAATGTAATTATTCTTGCAACAAGAGACATGGCTGTACGTGAATGGTATACACTACCGACAAGATGAAATAAGACAAGTCCAATATCTGGGTATGTTTATTTGTAGACATTTCTCGCCATCTAGTGGCTTTATCAATACAAATTCAAGAACATAATCGGTAGACTATAGACCTATTTAGTTCTACAATCTTCCTATTATGTCCTTGAATTTGTATTGATAAAAACCTCTGGATGGCGAAACGTCTACAGATAAAGTTACCCAGATGTTGGACATGTGTCTGTTTCTTCATCAAGAGACAAGGCCACTAACAGTGCGTGTCCTGCACGAGTCAAAACGTCTGTTAGATAATTACTGTAGATGTGTTTTGGTCGTCTGCGCGATCTGAGTAAGGAATTCCTGTGTCCCATAGAGTCCAGCCTTGTCTACCTTAATGCCCGCAAAAAGAATAGTGCAGAGTGAAGCATAAGCTTCTAAAATGCAGCTATAGAGATTTGAAGTATATCACATGAAAAATATATTTTTCGCAATTTTTAATAAAAAATGACAAATCACCACCTAAACAAACAAACATTTTATTTCTTTGTGCACTACAACAAAATGTTGTTTACATGTAATAACATATTGTTAAAAACAAAAGAAAGTCACTAATTTGAACCTTCCAGTAAGCTATATCAGCTTATAAAGTTTAAAGCTTATCGGATGCGACATTCTGTAGTTATATCAGAGACCCATGTCAGGAGACATTTATTTTTTGGTCGGAAACAAAGAAGACTACCACCATATCCATTTCAATTTTTCAATTCTTCCGTAATAATGACAAACTAACAGTTAAATTGATCCACACCTTTCTCCGAGTAAGATTCACCGATTTTTAAGGTTTGACGCCGACCACAGTAATCATTCTTCCGCTGTTGCTCGGAAACCAACAATTACAACTTTATTAACTACATTAATAAGTTGGCAAAATATGTACCTTACTGAGCACACCTTGACAGAGAAGCAGGTATGTACTGGACTGTGTCTTCAGGTCCTATTGGAGATACCTAGTTAGTGAAGCAAGCATGTAGTGGAATGTCTTGAGGTAGAGGCCATGTTGTACGCAGATGCATAAACACACATAATGTGTGACTTACACACATTATGTGTACCAGACAGGGTAAAAATCCTGTCTAGTACACGTTTTACAACAATATTTTAATTAAACATGTCTAATACATATATGTGCTATGAAACGCGTGTACTACGCAACACATATCCTACACAGCGCGTGTCATCCACAACGCGTGTCCTATACAACGCGTGTCCTGCAGCACAATGGCAGGCTTCAAGGGAAAGAGAAAACATCCAATGTGTGACCATGTTGACATGTGTAAGAGAAGTACTGGGGAATACAAAGCCAACCGTCAGACCACTCCACACCCCTCCCACCACCACCACCTGTGATGTTCACCCTCCCACCACCACCACCTGTGATGTTCACCCTCCCACCACCACCACCTGTGTTGCACACCCTCCCACCACCACCACCTGTGATGTTCACCCTCCCACCACCACCACCACCTGTGATGTTCACCCTCCCACCACCACCACCTGTGTTGCACACCCTCCCACCACCACCACCTGTGATGTTCACCCTCCCACCACCACCACCACCTGTGATGTTCACCCTCCCACCACCACCACCTGTGTTGCACACCCTCCCACCACCACCACCTGTGATGTTCACCCTCCCACCACTACCACCTGTGATGTTCACCCTCCCACCACCACCACCTGTGTTGCACACCCTCCCACCACCACTACCTGTGATGTTCACCCTACCACCACCACCACCTGTGATGTTCACCCTCCCACCACCACCACCTGTGTTGCATACCCTCCCACCACCACTACCTGTGATGCTCACCCTCCCACCACCACCACCACCACCTGTGTTGCACACCCTCCCACCACCTGTGTTGCACACCATCCCACCACCAACACCTGTGTTGCACACCCTCCTACCACCACCACCACCATCTGTGTTGCACACCCTCCCACCACCACCACCTGTGATGTTCACCCTCCCACCACCACCACCTGTGTTTCACACCCTCCCACCACCACTACCTGTGATGCTCACCGTCCCACCACCACCACCACCTGTGTTGCACACCCTCCCACCACCAACACCTGTGTTGCACACCCTCCCACCACCACCTGTGTTGCACACCTCCCACCACCACTACCTGCGTTGCACACCATCCCACCACCACCACCTGTGTTGCACACCCTCCCACCACCACCACCTGTGTTGCACACCCTCCCACCACCACCACCTGTGTTGCACACCCTTCCACGACCACCACCTGTGTTGCACACCCTCCCACCACCAACACCTGTGTTGCACACCATCCCACCACCACCTGTGTTGCACACCCTCCCACCACCACCACCTGTGTTGCACACCCTCCCACCATCACCAACTGTGTTGCACACCCTCCCACCACCAACACCTGTGTTGCACACCCTCCCACCACCAACGCCTGTGTTGCACACCCTCCCACCACAACCACCTGTGTTGCACACCCTCCCACCACCAACATCTGTGTTGCACACCCTCCCACCACCAACACCTGTGTTGCACACCCTCCCACCACCAACACCTGTGTTGCACACCCTCCCACCACCAACACCTGTGTTGCACACCCTCCCACCACCACCACCACCTGTGTTGCACACCTCCCACCACCACCACACGTGTTGCACACCATCCCACCACAACCACCTGTGTTGCACACCCTCCCACCACCACCACTTATGTTGCACACCCTCCCACCACCACCACCACTTATGTTGCACACCCTCCCGGCACCACCACCTGAGTTGCACACCCTCCCACCACCACCTGTGTTGCACAACCTCCCACCACCAACACTTGTGTTGCACATTCTTCCACAACCACTACCACCTGTGTTGCACACCCTCCCACCACCTGTGTTGCACACCCTCCCACCACCTGTGTTGAACACCCCCCACCACCATCACCTGTGTTGCACATCTAGTATCACCACCTGTATTGCACACCCCCTCCAGCACCACCACCTGTGATGCATACCCCTACCAGCACCATCACCTGTGATGCACACCCCTACCAGCACTACCACCTGTGTTGCACACCCCTACCAGCACCACCATCTGTGTTGCACACCCCTACCACCTGTGTTGCACACCCCTACCAGCACCACCATCTGTGTTGCACACCCATACCAGCACCACCATCTGTGTTGCACACCCCTACCAGCACTACCACCTGTGTTGCAAACCCCTACCAGCACCACCATCTGTGTTGCACACCCCTACCACCTGTGTTGAACACCCATACCAGCACCACCATCTGTGTTGTACACTACTTTTTCAGCCCTCACGGTGTAAATGCAAGACACATAATGGAAATATTGCCACATATACGAAATACTACACAATTTTGATATTCATATATATATATATATATATATATATATATATATATATATATATATATATATATATATATATATATATATACATATATCAAGTTTTTACTGAATATTTCGACGTCTCAAAGCGTTTCGAGACGTTTTCTGAAGTGAAATTTTAGTTACTGACGTATCGCTTACAACTGACCATAAAGTCTCAGGTACACGTGACAAAGCTCACTCTTGAGCGAAACTTCGTGATGTGTTTCGGTCGCTGCGCGTTGCGAGAAAAAAAAATCCCCGTATCCTTCAACCCTAGCCCTCTCTACCTCAACCCACACAAGAGGCGTAGTTGTTGAACCTCCAAACCCTGAAGGGACATAAGAGCTGCAGCGAAAGGTATCAAATAGTTGCGCGAAAGTTTTCCTAATTACAGTACACAAGTGTTGAAAAATTTGAAGCCTATCGACTGAGGAGTTCTCAAGTTATAAACAAGAACCTATTACTAGATAATATAATGCTATATAAAGATATATTAAAGTGTAATGATGCTATACGAAGCTGTAACAGCGTTACAATGTTACAGTGTTATTATGCTATGTTACTGTACGAAGATATTGCGTTACTGTGCTAGGATATTATGTTATTGTGCTAAGATATTGTATTGTGCTAAGATATTGTGCTGTGCTAAGATATTATGTTATTGTGCTAAGATATTATGGTGATATAAATATAGAGTTTTTTTAATATACTTTCGTGTTATATTAAACTTCTCTGCTATTTTATGTGGCAATAACATATAAAAAAATTTTCGAGTTAACTCAGAATCTAAGTGAACAACCCATTTTTTTCAACACGAAGCTTTTAAATGAATTCGTGAGTGTGTGGGTGTTATCACTCAGGAGCCGGGCAGGCAACGTGTGTGTCTGTAGGCAAGTTTAACTACGTCGTAAACGACACTCCCTTAAGCACCACCCCACTGAGTTAAACCAGATTCCATGTCGGGACCAACCTTGTGAAGATTTACATATTTATATCCCTGTCATCAGTTCGTAAAGTCGTATCTGGGTCTTGTTTACCTAAGTTTTTTTTTTTTAGAAAGTTATAAATACCTTAAAATATAGGCACGTGAATCTCTCCTTCTCTCACATATAGTATTAGATCTGACAGAGCAAATGCAGCTCGCCCAAACAGAATCCTCAGCAAGGACGGGCTATTCGTCACGGGGCAATGGAGCAGCGATCAGACAGGATCAGAACCTCCACTCCACAGTGTAATGATGATTGAGATGGAGTAGAAGGCGCCCATGGCGTAATATCAGCTTGATCCCCTCTGGCGGTGTGATAATACCTCGCTAAGCCTTGCGCCAAGGCAGAATGGGTTGCCCACGTACACATTGCTCATGGTAAGTGTATCCAGTGTGTGTGTGCGTGTGTGTGTGTGTGTGTGTGTGTGTGTGTGTGTGTGTGTGTGTGTGTGTGTGTGTGTGTGTGTGTGTGTGTGTGTGTGTGTGTGTGTGTGTGTGTGTGTGTGTGTGTGTGTGTGTGTGTGTGTGTGTGTGTGTGTGTGTGTGTGTGTGTGTGTGTGTGTGTGTGTGTGTGTTCGTGTTCCTGGTGGTCGAGTTTCAGCTCCTGGCCCTGCCTTTAATCCTACAATCGACTGACGGACAAACATTTTATACGTGATCCTGAAACTCAATACAGACTTTGCTTTCTCCACTTTCTGATATAAGATCATTCAACTCCTATATCTCCCCGAGATGTATATATATATATATATATATATATATATATATATATATATATATATATATATATATATATATATATATATATATATATATATATATATATATATATATAGGTAGGGTGTCCCTAAAAACCAGAAAACACATTAACACATTCATATTCATCATTCAACATCCATACTGCCAGAAGTGTGCAGACTTCACAATCCAAATGGCGACGATGTAACTGGGGAAGCTATAGAGAAATTGCATTTATGGTGTGCAAGAAGATGCCGTTGGGGCCACCAAATAGGGAAAATGACGGAGCTGCAAGAGGGAAATACTCGTACTAAATGTACTTCAGATAAAAGGAGTCAGACTGTGTCTGAATGATTCGGTCTTCGGAAACTGGAAAATATTGAAAGTGGCCAAATAAAAGTTATTAATTGAGATATACATTGAAAAGGGGGTTGAGCGGGAGCCGGAAAATGGAACACGTGGAAAATGGTTGAAAAGATATACTCAAAGGCAGATACACCGAAGAAGGTTGCACAGTGGGTCATATAGTGGAGGGGAGAATGGAACATACATTGAAAATGCAGGCATCTTCATTATCTCTATCTCTCTCTCTCTCTCTCTCTCTCTCTATATATATATATATATATATATATATATATATATATATATATATATATATATATATATATATATATATATATATATATAGATAGATAGATAGGTAGGGATGAACATCAAATTGTAGTGAACCACTTGTCAATAGTAAAAGGAAAGTCACATGTAAACAAAGACTGGGGCCTATTGATCTAAATATCTCTGTGGGTCTGAGAGACTCTTGAACAATAAGTACAAAGAATGAGGGCTACTCACCTGCCTTTATCTACATGTCGGTTTCCTTTTACCACACAGATGGGCAGACAGATAGATAAATAAATAGATAATACAAACACTATTTCTCAACTTGAAACAGTATCACCGTGTCCTGACATTAAGGACTCTAGCCTCTACATACTCTGATGGTTACAGGAAGTGTATGCTGTAACCTTAATTTTTAAAGGGATGGACAAGTAAGCCAGTGGAAGGCCTCGGCTGGACGACCAAAAGCTCCAGCTGCGGGTCATCGTATGACTGACACCCGCGTCAGGAAACACTTGTCCTGTTTCCTGGCGAATCTTACGTCACCTATAAACCCCCTCCTCCAGGAGTACTCCGGAGGGGGATGTAATAGGTAGCAGCGCATACAGATGTATGCGCCTGAAGGGGTCGCGGCGCTTCACAAAAGAAAAAAATATAAATTCAAATAAATTCCAGTGGAACAAGGGGGAAGGGGGAGAAGGGTTTATAGAGAGTGATATGCCTGAAGGAAGGGACTGCATGAAGGGAAAGTGGGCAAAGAGGAATGATAAAACTGAAGGGAACTACAGCACTGGAAGGGAGTCCTGGGAAAAAAAAGGCAAAATATGGAATATTGTGCATGGTAGGGGTTGCAGGAGGAACAGCAGACGTGGGCAGTCACCAGGGAATTATATGTGAAGAGATGTGTGTGTGTGTGTGAGAGAGAGAGAGAGAGAGAGAGAGAGAGAGAGAGAGAGAGAGAGAGAGAGAGAGAGAGAGAGAGAGAGAGAGAGAGAGAGAGAGAGAGAGAGAGAGAGAGAGAGAGAGAGAGGTTGGGGTGGATAGTAGGGATGGAGGGGTGGAGGGAGGGTGGGAGTGAGGGATAGAGGAGGTAAGCATTTTAACATTCACACTCTCGTTTACAGGTTCCGGAGCCAGGAAGGTTGCAGGTCGCGTCATCACCGCTCTGTACGCCAGCAAAAAGCGTATCAGCTATAAACAGGAAAAAAAAATATATAAAGTTTGGTGGAACAAACTATAATACGTACCCGAGTAACGTAGTTTCAAAAGCTCCATAACACTGACAGGTGATGTTGAGTTTACTGGAAAAAGACGACAACTGAAACAGCAAAGTTGTTGGTCATCAAGACTGAGGGACTGATCACCTCAAAAGCATTTATGTACCTCTTCCACCGTCTATAACCGATTCATTAAAGCTAAGGGACTTATCACCTCGAAACACTTCTGTACGTCTTCCATTGTCTACAACAGAATCATCAAGGCTGAGGGACTGATCACCTCAACCTACTACATCTGTTTCTCACCCTCTCCAATATTATTCTCTGTAATGGATTGTTAAAGCCACTGACTACCGAGATGTCTCCGACTTATCCACCAACGAGGCTGCTGCCCAGTCAGTCTGCCGTATTTGGGAAAGTTTCTTAGCGTATTAAGTTTTAAGCTGGCTATGTAATGATTTGAGAAACCAGCAAGATGGTAGAGACATACTTGAAGTTATATCAAACCTTGACTGACGGAGCTTCGCGCACACACTGAACTTTTTTTATCAGGTCAGAAACTTGATAAAGCCTTCCGTGTGGGCGAAACGTCGTCGGTTAAGGTTCCATATAATTGCGTATATGTCTCTATACCAGGTTGAAAGCTCATCGATTACACGTGGATTATCAAGACTACAGGTCATCTGTACAACACAACTCTAAATGTATAAACACAAATACACGCACCTCTACGTTCATACTCGGTGGGTACACACTTCTCTATGTATATACATGGGAAACATGCATGAATATATATATATATATATATATATATATATATATATATATATATATATATACATACATTGGTATATACACATATATTACAGAGGAAACAACTGTTAATAACTCTCAATATTGTCTCTGAGGGATCCTAGCGACGTTCTAAATTAAAAAATCTTTCTCAACAGCTGCAGATTATTTTTTCCTCCGTAAACGGTTTTTAAAATGCAAGTACAAGCTTGCTTCACTGTTTTTTTTTTTTTGCTCGAAGGAACTTCTCCGTCCACTGGGACGTAAAAGAAGCATAAGTGAATGAACTTCATCTCGCAGCTCAAACACGGACAAAATTAGCAAATACTGAGATTAAACAAGGCCTGTAATAAACAGTTAAAAAAAAATCCTAACTTAGAGCCTGTTACTAGCAAAAAGAAATTCACCTCGCATAAACGTAATTTCAACCAGCCGATGAAAACTAATGTGATGGTAAGAAGAGGGAACTGATAATTTCACTGCTGCCAGCACCAACAACCTGATTAACATGACCGTCAACCAGGGGGCCTGGTCAGGAACTGTGCCGTGAGGACGATGAATCCCTTCCTGAACTCACTACAAGTCAAGGTAGTTTTTTTTTTTATCACAACGGCTGCTCCTCATCAAGGAAGTGTGGAATATGCTCAGAGAAAAACAGGGGTGGCATAAGCACAGTTAGAGAACTCTGTATCAACATCTGTGGTCCACGACTCCTCAAGCTCCTGCCGGTATATATATGAAAGGTTGCCGGAAGAAGCCAAAATAGATTTTAAGATGAAAATAAACCAATAGCTGCAAACAATGCTAAATCAACATGGCTCTGATAGCTCTGTGTGAGTGATGGTCCTATGATGTGGGAGTGATGGTCCCATGATGTGGGAGTGATGGTCCCATGATGTGGGAGTGATGGTCCCATGATGTGGGAGTGAGGGTCCCATGATGTGGGAGTGATGGTCCCATGATGTGGGAGTGATGGTCCCATGATGTGGGAGTGATGGTCCCATGATGTGGGAGTGAGGGTCCCATGATGTGGGAGTGATGGTCCCATGATGTGGGAGTGATGGTCCCATGATGTGGGAGTGATGGTCTCATGATGTGGGAGTGATGGTCTCATGATGTGGGAGTGATGGTCCCATGATGTGGGAGTGATGGTCCCATGATGTGGGAGTGATGGTCCCATGATGTGGGAGTGATGGTCCCATGATGTGGGAGTGATGGTCCCATGATGTGGGAGTGATGGTCCCATGATGTGGGAGTGATGGTCCCATGATGTGGGAGTGATGGTCCCATGATGTGGGAGTGAGGGTCCCATGATGAGAGTGATGGTCCTACGAAGCAAGAACATGACTGACCACATAATCACCACTGAAAAACAGAAGAATTTTCCAAACCTGTCACTGGCCAGTCACAGGTAAATAAAAAAAATATGTGTAATAAGAAACCTTGCCTTCTTCCTCTCCTGGTGCTAGCTAAGGGCGAGTTCTGCAGCCAGGGATACCTCTTTATTAGAGGAATAAATTCCTCTAATAAAGAGCAACCTCTTTCCTCTCTGCAGGGCAGATCTTGTAGCTAGGGATCCTTCAACTGCGATAAAGAATTAATGAATTCCTTTGGTAAACATTAGTCTCCTTTCTCTCCTGCGGGTGGCTAAAGACATATCCTACAGCTAAATATCCTTCGAGCAACGCTAATCACAAGACTGACGGGGCCACTTAAGCACGCAAAGCGACCCCTCTCCACCCAGGCAGTTAAGCAAAGAGAGAGGGATCAGACAGTTATGGATACAGCAATTACAAGTTGAGGGATGCAAGGTCTGGGATTCCGAGATGGTCCAACAATACCCGCTGGACTTCTAAGATCTGGCATTCGGGAGACGGTCCCAACAATACCTGATCCTCCTGCAACGCTTTAAGATATACTTATTGCCCTATTTAAGTCTCTCAGCTCAAACCGACAATTCCAACACTATGTAAGCAAGTCATCCAGTGTGATGAAATCTGACAGGCATATACCAAGCTTTCGTTCCTACTATTCAGCACTTTGCAGGTGTACTAAATTTTATCAAATATAACATAAAAATGTGTGGTAGTAAACATAACAAGCAACATGGAAGATAACCCACGTCACCCTCTCCTTCGGTAAGCTCTTGTCCGTTCCTTCCTGTACGTTAACTCCCGTAAAATACAAATTAATTACCTAGCAAACCCTTTGAATTTGTATTTATTATTAAAATAATTAATAGCTATTTTAACACAAAAGACATGACAGTGTTAATCCAACACTCACCACCCTACTATCTGTTAAACTAAAAAAAAAAATTTGGTTAAGTTAATCCTCACTCGGCAGCTTTATTAAGCTTCAGCAAATATTAACAAAACTCTCAGGTGTGTTTTAGCAAAGTTAACATCTTCTGGCGCACCTTTAATCACGCCGAAAAAGATTCTACTACACACACACACACACACACACACATAACTAACATACACATACACCCACACACCACATGCGCGCGCACACATACACATACATGTACACACACACATACACAAAACAATCACAACCAGGTGATCTTAACAATGCAGAACAAGCCACATGGGAATGGAAATCTTCAGCTCAAGGTTTCCAGCCCGACGTGTCTTGTTCCATATATACATATATAGTGTTGATAATTAATATATTTATCTAGAAAGTATTTACGATGTACTTAAAATACCTTTGAATGCTAAAAGTCAAAATACCACGACTAAAAGAATTCCCAAAGAACCCACATTTAGAGAGGGAAGTATAGAAGACGTTTGTTTCGGCTGCTCTCAGCTCATTATCAAGTCAACAGGAGGGACCTGCAAGTAACGGGCAGCAGCAACAGCCTGGCAGATCAGGCGGTCACCAGGAGGGCCTAGTTTCATACGGGATGGAAGGGTGATAAAAATTTGAAGATCCAGGGCACATAAACGCCGACGTCACACAAAGCTATGTGACGGTTGCCATGGCAACAGCTTGAATAAATCCACCTATTGTTGAAGTCCTATTTAAAGACAAAAATAATTTTTTTAGCCGTGATAACAAAACTTGTACACATTCATACATATACGAACATACATATATACCTATATTCACATACAACAACGTACACACACACACACACACACACACACACACACACACACACACACACACACATATATATATATATATATATATATATATATATATATATATATATATATAAAATATATATATATATATATATATATATATATATATATATATATATATATATATATATATATATATATATATATATATATATATATATATATATATATATATTCTTTAAATATGAATAAGGGGAGGGAGAGAGAGAGAGAGAGAGAGAGAGAGAGAGAGAGAGAGAGAGAGAGAGAGAGAGAGAGAGAGAGAGAGAGAGAGAGAGAGAGAGAGAGAGAGAGAGAGAGAGAGAGAGAGAGAGAGAGAGAGAGAGAGAGAAAATTACATTTAGATATCAAAGTTTTTAGTGAACCTGATAAGTGTGGAAGGTTACGAGTGTATTAACTCCCAGAGGAAGTCAGAGTTGTGTTATATTACGGTCACGAGCCAGTCAGGTGTGGATTACTACAGTGAAAGCTGGCGGCTGTGGGATACATAATGTGTCTGTCAGTCTCAGTCAGTCTGTCTGTCTGAGGGGAGATGAAGGCTCTTTGTGAGGTGGAGAGGAAGGAGAAAACCCTTTGTGAGGGGGGGAGAGAGGAGAAGGAGGAAGAGGAGGAGGAGGAAGAGGAGAAGACCCGTTGAGAGGGGAGGGTAGAACAGGGTGAAGCCTCAGGCAATGAATGTTCTGAAGGTGCAGCCGCCACCCCTCCTTTAAAAGCCAGAAACATGTTCAAAACGTACCAAACAGGCGGCCCTTCACGTTCTCCGAAAAAAAAAAAAAAATCCTGACAAAATCTGATATCAAATAAAAACGAAATCGGTAATTGCAACTTGCCAACAATGCTTCTTTGATTGCAAGCTTCATGAATATATAACTGAAATCCTTAACAATCTATTTCTTTCGACGGATGATGTGTGTCTACCTTGCTAAAAAAATAATCAACATTATTTATATTTTACATCTTCATATATATATATATATATATATATATATATATATATATATATATATATATATATATATATATATATATATATATATATATATATATATATATATATATATATATATATATATATGCAATAACATAACAGTAAACAGGTGATTTCAGAATATGCAAAACAACCACTGTGAAAGAATAAAGAAATTCCAAGTGCTTTCGTGACTACTCACATTATCAAGGAACAATAAAAGTAATGCAATAAAAGTAAAGGTAGAAAGTTCAAAGTGAACATAGAAAAGAGTAAGGTGATGAGGGTATCAAATGATTTAGATAAAGAAAAAATGGATATCAAATTGGGGAGGAGGAGTATGGAAGAAGTGAATGTTTTCAGATACTTGGGAGTTGACGTGTCGGCGGATGGATTTATGAAGGATGAGGTTAATCATAGAATTGATGAGGGAAAAAAGGTGAGTGGTGCGTCGAGGTATATGTGGAGTCAAAAAACGTTATCTATGGAGGCAAAGAAGGGAATGTATGAAAGTATAGTAGTACTAACACTCTTATATGGGTGTGAAGCTTGGGTTGTAAATGCTGCAGCGAGGAGGCAGCTGAATGCAGTGGAGATGTCCTGTCTAAGGACAATGTGTGGTGTAAATATTATGCAAAAAATTTGGAGTGTGGAAATTAGGAGAAGGTGTGGAGTTAATAAAAGTATTAGTCAGTTAGTGAAGAGGGATTGTTTGAGGTGGTTTGGTCATTTAGAGAGAATGGATGAAAGTAGAATGACATAGAGAGCATTTAAATCTGTAGGGGAAGGAAGGCGGGGTAGGGGTCCTCCTCGAAAAGTTTGGAAGGAAGGGGAAAGGGAGGTTTTGTGGGCGAGGGGCTTGGACCTCCAGCAGGCGTGCGTGAGCGTTCGATAGGAGTGAATGGAGACGAATAGTATTTGGGACCTGACGATCTGTTGGAGTGTGAGCAGGGTAATATTTAGTGAAGGGATTCAGGGAAACCGGTTATTTTTATATAGCCGGACTTGAGTCTTGGAAATGGGAAGTACAATGCCTGCACTCTAAAGGAGGGGTTTGGGATATCGGCAGTTTGGAGGGGTATATTGTGTATCTTTATACGTATATACTTCTAAACTGTTGTATTCTGGGCACCTCTACAAAAACAGTGATTATGTGTGAGTGTGGTGAAAGAGTTGAATGATGATGAAAGTATTTTCTTTTTGGGGATTTTCTTTCGTTTTTTTTGGGTCACCCTGCCTCGGTGGGAGACGGCCGACTTGTTAACATATATATATATATATATATATATATATATATATATATATATATATATATATATATATATATATATATATATATATATATATATATATATATATATATATATATATATATATATAACATTTACAGACCATTATTAATTAGAGATAACATTTATATTTCAAGAGTAATATGTTTATAACATCTGCTCTGCAACTACTATTACTACTACTACTAATAATAATGAGTATTATGATTACTATCATACTAGTAATAAAAGAATAAATACATTTATCAAACTATGTTTATTAAAACACACGCTTTTAAAACCTTTATATAGGCCAGATGGAAGAATATTAGTGGAGGTATCATAACTTTCAAAGAGTGTAAAGTAACAATCCTTTGTGTGTGTGGTTGTTACAAACACTAGATCAGGGCCCAGTAGCGAAGTTCTTGCCCCACCCTCCACCTACAACACCGCAGAGCTCTCACTCCTACCCTCACCCCAACACTATGAAGCTCTCATTCCTACAACCTCTACCCCCAACACGGTCAAGGTCTCCTACCCCCACCCCCAACACTGTGAAGCTGTCACTCCTACCTTCACCTCAACACCGCAACGCTCTCACCTCAACCTCCAACACTAACAACGCGAAGCTCTCATCCTAACCTCCCCAACACCGCGAAGCTCTCATCCTAACCTCCCCAACACCGCGAAGCTCTCACCCCTATCTCCACCCCCAACACTGCAACAATATGGGAATGCTGCCGCACTTGTAAAGCTTAACCCCCCTCCCTCTCTATTGCTGACATCAATACAACTACACATGACTGGATTTCTGCACAAAGCGGCCACTGTATGTGTGTGGCTTTTCTGTCAAAAAAACCCACTAGCCTTCAGCCACAGTGGGTATGTAACCCTTTTTTCCAACCATCTCTGAACCTAGAAAAACACTTCCCCTCAACTCACAGTTCCTTACATCTGTACGCAATGCACAGCATGTCAGACTATTTCGCTTTTTAATTTCTACAATAAAGGTTATATTATTATAACCTTTGGAGGGAAAAAAATAAATAAAATAAAATAAATAAATTCCTTGTTTTAAATACAGATGTAAGTTTTACCTGTGATTATACATGTGTGGATCCAGGTGTTACACCTGTGTATCCACGATGTTAAACCTGTGTATCCACGATGTTAAATCTGTGTATCCACGATGTTACACCTGTGTATCCACTATGTTACACCTATGTATCCACGATGTTACACATATGTATCCAGGTGTTACACCTATGTATACAGGTGTTGCACATATGTATCCCCCGATGTTACACCTTTGTATCTCCTATGTTACACACGTGTATCTAGGGGCAACACTACTGAATACATGGGTAAATAATGCCAATAATGTAAGGGACCTGGGAGTAGTAATGTCTGAGGATCTCACTTTCAAGGATCACAACAGTGCCACGATCGCACGTGCAAAGAAAATGATAGGATGGATAATGAGAACTTTCAAAACGAGAGATGCCAAGCCCATGATGATCCTTTTCAAATCACTTGTTCTCTCTAGGCTGGAATACTGCTGTACATTAACATCTCCATTCAAAGCAGGTGAAATCGCAGATCTGGAGAGTGTACAGAGATCCTTTACTGCACGTATAAGTTCTGCCAAGCACCTTAACTACTGGGAACGCTTGGAAGCACTTGACTTGTACTCGTTGGAACGCAGGAGGGAGAGATATATCATAATCTACACTTGGAAAATCTTGGAAGGAATGGTCCCAAATCTGCACACAGAAATCACTCCCTACGAAAGTAAAAGACTGGGCAGGCGATGCAAAATGCCCCCAATAAAAAGTAGGGGCGCCATTGGTACACTAAGAGAAAACACTATAAGTGTTCGGGGCCCAAAACTGTTCAACAGCCTCCCATCAAGCATTAGGGGAATTGCCAATAAACCCCTGGCTGCCTTCAAGAGAGAGCTGGACAGATACCTAAAGTTAGTGCCGAATCAGCCGGGCTGTGGCTCGTACGTTGGACTGCGTGCGGCCAGCAGTAACAGCCTAGTTGATCAGGCCCTGATCCATCGGGAGGCCTGGTCATGGACCGGGCCGCGGGGGCGTTGATCCCCGGAATAACCTCCAGGTAACCTGAGGCAACAGACAAGGAACTGTTTCAAATACTATCCAGTGCCCAAGTCTGCTTAGCACACACACACACACACACACACACACACACACACACACACACACACACACACAGTGAGGACTAGGGACAAAATATATATTACGAGGAAAGAAAGTACGTTAATCGTGAAAGGAAAAAGATGTGGGAGTGAGCGTCACACAGAACATATCTCCAGAGGTACATACAAACGCCGTAACATCGACGGCATACTATATTTTAACTCTCTTAGCAGAGCCATCATGAAGTTCATGCGTGATGAAGCATATTCGGAAACTCGAAAAGATCCAGAGGTTTCCAACTAGGCACAGATCTGAGAGGCATAAATTACGAGACGTAAAGAGATCACCAACAGCCTGAGTAGTCAAAAACCGGGCGTCGAATAGTGACCAGAGGATCAAGCCTCCCCCACTCCCTGCCCTGAATAATAACCCACAAGGGTTACCGTCAGTTCCGGTATTTAAATATTTGTTGTAGCCAAAATATGAAATATATCAGGAAAAAAGCTTCAAACCGCTCTGAAAAAAATATGCAATAAGAACAACTTTTTGTCCGTCAGAGCTTCACAATGAACAATAAAACACAGTTAAGGAAGCGAGTCTAACAAGAAAAGATGAGAGACGGATTAATTGTTTTTCTGGGTGGCGGAAGAGGAATGTGTGTGTAGCCATGTTGTTACACCTTCCTCTTGGTTATGTAGGAGCGGCCGCGGCCCCATCACTGCCAGGTCACTTACCTCTCATCTTTTACTTTCCTTCTACCTTTTTTTCTTTTACGTGAGGATTCTTAATAACAATTCTTTATCCTTCTCCATCTTCCTCAACACCACCACCCTCTCTGTCTCTCTCATCACCACCACTCTCTCTCATCACCACCACTCTCTCTCTCATCACCAACACTCTCTCTCATCACCACCACTCACTCTCTCTTATCACCAACACTCTCTCTCATCACCACCACTCACTCTCTCATCACCACCACCCTATCTCTCTCATCACCACCACTCTGTCTCATCACCACCACTCTCTCTCATCACCAATACTCTCTCTCATCACCACCACCACTCTCTCTCACCACCATCACTCTCTTTCATCACTACGACTACCCTCTAACAACTTCGCCCTCTCACACTACCTTCCCGCATCTCCCTCTAACGCTCTCATCTCCTTCACAATCCTCAACACTCTCATCTTGTTCATGATCCTCCAACACATTCTCTCATCTCCTTCCCGATCCTTTAACACTCTCATCTAATTCACGATTCTACCACATCTTCAATATTCCCCAACGATTCCACCTTCTTCCTATCACCCTTTTCAATCCACCATCACCCTCTACCCTTCCCCACAACCCATCTCATTCCGTAATCACTTAAAAAAAATTCATTTTGTATCCTTCCCTTAAAATAAAATTTCCCCTTCCCTCATTACCAGGGCTTTTCCTATCTCCCCATTCCCTTACCACCTATGTTCTTCCTATTCACTTTCACCCGCACCTCCCCACACCTACCCATCCCTTCCCATCTGGGATCACAATGGCGCCTTAATTGCCTATCGATTCCTGCCTCATAACACCACAACAAACTAATTTTAGACGTAGTAACAGAGAGTCAAGTTTTTAATACCTCTGCTAATACTCTTTTTAATATAGTGGTCGCTGTAACTACAGATATTCACACAGATCTTCACAGCTCCTAAACGCTTGGGTTGTTATGCAGTGTTATGTTATGCTGTGTTATGTTATGCTATGCTATGTTATGCTGTGTTATGTCATGCGATGTTATGTTATGCTGTGTTATGTTATGCTATGCTATGTTATGCTGTGTTATGTTATGCGATGTTATGTTATGCTGTGTTATGCTATGCTATGTTATACTGTGTTATGTTATGCGATGTTATGTTATGCTGTGTTATGTTATGCTATGTTATGCTGTGTTATGTTATGCTATGCTATGTTATGCTGTGTTATGTTATGCGATGTTATGTTATGCGGTGTTATGCAATGCTGTGTTTTGTAAGACTAAACTCGATTATATGATGTTACGTCAGTCTGTATTAGGTTACCTTGGGATAGACTAGGAAAGGTTAGATATTAGACTGCCAACAACTTATTTATTCTGGCACACAAGTAATTTCTCTTCACTGTTATGTGAAAGAGCATTAAACAGGACTTGGTATAAATGATACATTCATTTATGACGACGATTAAAGCAATAATGAATAACTTTCGACTTCCCTGAATACTGAAAAAAAGTCATTATTTACATGTATAAAATTACTGAATGAGCACAAGAAATTATCAATAATATGATCTTAAACTAATTTAAACGTGACCATAAACTCATCGTCATCGCATTTCTTTAATTAATGTTTAATACCCGCTTTACCTGTTTATTAATTCTCTGTTATTTGCCTTAGATAAAAGTGAATATTTTACAATATATATATATATATATATATATATATATATATATATATATATATATATATATATATATATATATATATATATATGCAAAACAACTAAATGGTATAAAATACCGACACAATGGCAATATAAACACAAATGCAGTATAATGTGATCCTTTATTGACTACGTTTCGCCCACACAGTGGGCTTTTTCAAGTCACAAAACGAGTATTTATATGGCTTCTATAACATAGCTGAACCACTTGCCAAGAAACTTCTTCATCGCTATCCCACATAAGAACACTGTAGAAGGTCTGCTCACAAACTTGTCCAGTCTCCTTTCCAAGCTACCCAAGTTTTTAGACTCTACAACCCAACTCGGTACATCATCAGATGCGGCATTCTTCACCTGACCTCAGCCGGACTATAAATACTCGCGTTCCTTCCACCCCAGGTAGTTCTGTTTGTGACTTGAAACGTAGTCAATAAAGGATCACATTATACTGCATTTGTGTTTATATTGCCATTGTGTCGGTATTTTATACCATTTATTTCCATCGTGTCAAACACTGCAGTAGAAATGGATCCTTCACACAGAGAATACCTGGACCTTCTCCTAAAAGCTTACTCACTTCGCAACAGACACAATTTTCTTCGTGACTGCATCCAAGAAATGGTCTTACCAAGATCTACTCCTCCTCAAATTGCCAACATCAAACCACCTTTCTCCGCTACAGCTCGGACCTACTTTGAAGAGTGTGCAGATGACTTAAACAATGCTACAAAGGAAGCTTTTCTCCAAGCCAGAACACTAGGCACAACACTCCGGGGCAACATGAACAGACGCACCGCCGAAATCATTCGCAGCAGAGTTACCACAGCGAATGTTCAACAGAAGATCAGACTTACTAGGAAACTACAAACACTCTGCGATAATAGTAATTGGAAAAGTTTAGGAAGACCTGAAATTATTCAAAATCTTTCATCTCGTCCACTGTCAACCACAGAAACTGAAGCCCTCAGCTTAGGCCTCAAATTCGCAACAGGAATTACGAAACCAAAACAAGACCTCAATTTCATCGCCAAAAACTACAGACACAATGACTCCGACTTCCAAAAAGGCTATCTTCAAGGCATCATCTCAGCAGCCATCTCAACACGCAGCTCCCCAGTCATACCCCGACGTTACATCAATGCACTCAAAGGTTTAGCAGAAGACACGACCATCAGGGTCACCACCGCTGATAAAGGAGGTGGTGTTGTTATCATGAACACTGACGATTACAGGAACAAAATGCTCAATCTACTTAATGACCCAGATACCTACAAACCTCTCACAACTAACCAAGTGGACAACCTTACTAAAACTTTTCTTCAAAGGACTCGCCGCATTCTGAGGAGCTCAGAACAAGGGAAGAAACTTCTGCACACCATGCCCAGCAACCCCAGACCTGCCAGAATGTACGGCCTGCCAAAGACTCACAAGCCTGGTATCCCACTGAGGCCCATATCCTCGGGAATAGGCAGTGCTCCCCACAAGCTCTCAGGAATTCTCGCCAAACACCTCTCGAAACTCTTGGGCACTATCAGTCCAGCACATCTCAAACACTCAGGTGATCTTCTCAATCGCATTCGCAACATCAACATCAGGAACAAGAAACTTTCCAGCCTTGACGTGACTTCCCTATTCACTAAAGTACCTACTAAACAAGCCATCGATCTCTTGCGCAAGAAAATTGACGATTCACTTGATCTTCCCATTCCAGCCAGCGACTTCATCGACCTGGTTGAACTATGTGTTGGCTTTACGTGTTTCTCTTTTGAAAATCACCTCTTTCAGCAGACTTTTGGACTACCCATGGGTTCGCCACTCAGTGCAGTCCTAGCGAACCTATACATGGAACATCTAGAAGCCGAACGTTTCTCCACCATTATTCCTTCGTCTGTCACCTGGCTCCGTTATGTTGACGACATTCTCCTCATAACTCCTAAACGCTTCAACGTTCAAGCTCTCCAAGACAAGCTCAACCAGGTCGAGCCTTCAATCCAGTTCACACTTGAAGAAGAGGTCGACAACACTCTTCCTTTCCTTGATGTTCTACTCTGCAAAGCTGACCACGAACTTCGTTTTAAAGTCTATCGAAAACCCACCAACCAAAACGATCTTCTCCACTTCTACTCTCACCACGACACCAAAACCAAACGTGGTGTAATTATAGGCTTCTTCCTGCGTGCACTCAGAATCTGCAGCAACGAGTTCCTTGAAGAAGAATGCACTATAATTGAACAGGTATTTTCCAAACTCCACTATCCTCGTCACTTCATCAGAGACTGCAGACGGCGAGCACTAAACATCTTCAACACACCCAGAGAAGACACTGCCGAGAAGAGATACATAGTCCTTCCCACCAACTCCATTGCCAAACATGTTTCCAACATCTTTGCCAAAACATCATTCCAAGTATCTACCTCCACAACCACGACCATCAAGGACATCACCAGTAGTAGGCAGGACAAGCCTCCATCCTCTGCAGGGGTATACATAATCCCTTGTAATGACTGCAACAAGTTATACGTGGGCGAAACATCAAGGGACCTCCAAACACGTATTTCAGAACACCAATACGCAAGCAGGTCTGACGACACAAGGAATGCCTGCGTACAACACCATAATTCACACAACCACTTGATAAACTACAGAAACTCAAGACTTATCGCCACAGAAGACAACACTCAATACCGAAGAATCCTGGAATCATCACTTATTTCTATATCCGACAACTTCAACCAGAATAGTGGCTTCTATAACATAGCTGAACCACTTGCCAAGAAACTTCTTCATCGCTATCCCACATAAGAACACTGTAGAAGGTCTGCTCACAAACTTGTCCAGTCTCCTTTCCAAGCTACCCAAGTTTTTAGACTCTACAACCCAACTCGGTACATCATCAGATGCGGCATTCTTCACCTGACCTCAGCCGGACTATAAATACTCGCGTTCCTTCCACCCCAGGTAGTTCTGTTTGTGACTTGATCACATTACACTGCATTTGTGTTTAAAAAGCCCACTGTGTGGGCGAAACGTAGTCAATAAAGGATCACATTATACTGCATTTGTGTTTATATTGCCAGGCTCAGGTTAGGGTGTGTAGAAGAGAGGGAGACTACTTCCCGGTAAAAGTAGGTCTTAGACAGGGATGTGTAATGTCACCATGGTTGTTTAATATATTTATAGATGGGGTTGTAAAGGAAGTAAATGCTAGGGTGTTTGGGAGAGGGGTGGGATTAAATTATGGGGAATCAAATTCAAAATGGGAATTGACACAGTTACTTTTTGCTGATGATACTGTGCTTATGGGAGATTCTAAAGAAAAATTGCAAAGGTTAGTGGATGAGTTTGGGAATGTGTGTAAAGGTAGAAAGTTGAAAGTGAACATAGAAAAGAGTAAGGTGATGAGGGTGTCAAATGATTTAGATAAAGAAAAATTGGATATCAAATTGGGGAGGAGGAGTATGGAAGAAGTGAATGTTTTCAGATACTTGGGAGTTGACGTGTCGGCGGATGGATTTATGAAGGATGAGGTTAATCATAGAATTGATGAGGGAAAAAAGGTGAGTGGTGCGTTGAGGTATATGTGGAGTCAAAAAACGTTATCTATGGAGGCAAAGAAGGGAATGTATGAAAGTATAGTAGTACCAACACTCTTATATGGGTGTGAAGCTTGGGTGGTAAATGCAGCAGCGAGGAGACGGTTGGAGGCAGCGGAGATGTCCTGTTTAAGGGCAATGTGTGGTGTAAATATTATGCAGAAAATTCGGAGTGTGGAAATTAGGAGAAGGTGTGGAGTTAATAAAAGTATTAGTCAGAGGGCAGAAGAGGGGTTGTTGAGGTGGTTTGGTCATTTAGAGAGAATGGATCACAGTAGAATGACATGGAAAGCATATAAATCTATAGGGGAAGGAAGGCGGGGTAGGGGTCGTCCTCGAAAGGGTTGGAGAGAGGGGGTAAAGGAGGTTTTGTGGGTAAGGGGCTTGGACTTCCAGCAAGCGTGCGTGAGCGTGTTAGATAGGAGTGAATGGAGACGAATGGTACTTGGGACCTGACGATCTGTTGGAGTGTGAGCAGGGTAATATTTAGTGAAGGGATTCAGGGAAACCGGTTATTTTCATATAGTCGGACTTGAGTCCTGGAAATGGGAAGTACAATGCCTGCACTTTAAAGGAGGGGTTTGGGATAATTGCAGTTTGGAGGGATATGTTGTGTATCTTTATATGTGTATGCTTCTAGACTGTTGTATTCTGAGCACCTCTGCAAAAACAGTGATAATGTGCGAGTGTGGTGAAAGTGTTGAATGATGATGAAAGTATTTTCTTTTTGGGGATTTTCTTTCTTTTTTGGGTCACCCTGCCTCGGTGGGAGACGGCCGACTTGTTGAAAAAAAAAAAAAAAAATATACATATATATATATATATATATATATATATATATATATATATATATATATATATATATATATATACACACACACACACACATATATATATATATATATATATATATATATATATATACACCCACACACACACACCCACACACACACACACATATATATATATATATATATATATATATATATATATATATATATATATATATATTTGCTTAAGGCAACACTTGAGGCGTGACGTGACCACTGTAACGTTGTGAAATGTGTACCGGAAGAAAGGGAGGACAATAGTTACACAGGAACGTACAACGTGGCTGACGGAGGATCGAGCCTCCACCACTCCTTGCACTGAATGACCCACTCGGGATTAGGCTTCATGGATGATAATAATAATAATAAATAATAATAATAACAATAAGAAATATTAATAATAATAATAATCATCTAGTTCTGTATGAATACAAAGATGTTGCATATCTATTCTGACGGCAAAGTTTTCACTAGACAGCAAAAGCTGTCTACTAGTACAGGTACTCTGTTTTAAGCAGATCAACAAGAACTCAGGCAGGTGTGCCGAGGGAGGACCTGGTGATTACTGTCTTCCAAGGTGAAGAAGAAAATGACGGGCAGATTACAACCTCGCGTTATGCTACACTCAGGATTGTGTAGAAGGGAAGGGGGGTGAAAGGGAGAGATGAGGTGTTGCAGGGGAGGGAGTGTTAAGGGGGGGTACTGGGGGTGTTAAGGGTGGGTCGGAACAGTGTCATTCCACGAGGCACTATCGACCAGGATGACCCGGGAATGAAATAAATACATGACACTTCCCACGCAACACCCAAATATGTTCACACTAGAAAGTAGCCTCTCTATATGACACACACAGACCACATGGATACTGATACTACTACGGTGGCTACGCAAACAAATAATATATATATATATATATATATATATATATATATATATATATATATATATATATATATATATATATAGATATATATGTCATGCTGAATATGTAAAACTGGTCATTTAGCAAGAACTCATTTAAAACTAAGTCCTTTCTGAAATTTTCTCTTATACGTTTAAAGATATATTTTTTTCATTAATGTTGATGTAAAAATTTATAATTTTGCACCAAAAGAATCTTAGAAAACTTACCTAACCTTATTATAACAAGAACAATTTATTTTAGCCTAACCCAACTAAATATATTTTAGATTTGTTTACAGTAATTTAATACTAAACAAACACAGTGAAATATATTTTTTTCGTTAGGTTCAGAATGATTTTGGCGAAATTATTGCATACACAAATTTTTGCTTGTCCTATATGGCAAGATGAGCGTTGATATTTAAGCCAAGATCGCAAGTTCTGCCTATTCGGCACGACATATATATATATATATATATATATATATATATATATATATATATATATATATATATATTTCCCCAGTGAATTCTCGAGTTCAGATAATAGTAGAAAAGGCAGAAGTTACATTCAGGAAATGACAGTTGAAAAAGTCAGGAGTTTCAAAATCGCGGCGTGAGGGATAAACTGTCAACTGTGGTCTAGGTTCTGTTAAAAGTGCGTGTGTGCGTTAATGCGTTAAGCTCAAGACTTGTAAACCATACCACGGACGGGGATAGAACCCGCGATCAGAGTGTCTCAAAACTCCAGACCGTCGCGTTAGCCACTGGAATCGTGTCATTACGATTTCGTGAGCCAAGATTTGTAACACGTAAAGCAATATAAATATAATTTGTATCATACTCTGTAAATTCTTGAAATAATTCTGTACTTTCAAACTACAAAGACACACAATTACACATCATATATATATATATATATATATATATATATATATATATATATATATATATATATATATATATATATATATATATATATGGCTTTAAGTGAAATAAAGCTGAAGGGTGTGGGAGAGTTTCAATGGAGAGGAATAAATGGGATTAGGTCAGGGGTTTCAAATAGAGTTAGAGCTAAAGAAGGAGTAGCAATAATGTTGAAGGATAAGCTATGGCAGGAAAAGAGGGACTACAAATGTATAAATTCAAGGATTATGTGGAGTAAAATAAAGATTGGATGTGAAAAGTGGGTTATAGTAAGTGTGTATGCACCTGGAGAAGAGAGAAGTGTAGAGGAGAGAGAGAGATTCTGGGAAATGTTGAGTGAATGCGTGGGGAGTTTTGAATCAAGTGTGGGAGTAATGGTGGTTGGGGATTTCAATGCTAAAGTGGGTAAAAATGTTATGGAGGGAGTAGTAGGTAAATTTGGGGTGCCAGAGGTAAATGTAAATGGGGAGCCTTTAATTGAGCTATGTGTAGAAAGAAATTTGGTAATAAGTAATACATATTTTATGAAAAAGAGGATAAATAAATATACAAGGTATGATGCAGCACGTAATGAAAGTAGTTTGTTAGATTATGTATTGGTGGATAAAAGGTTGATGGGTAGGTTCCAGGATGTACATGTTTATAGAGTGGGAACTGATATATCGGATCATTATTTAGTTGTAGCTACAGTTAGAGTAAGAGGTAGATGGGAAAAGAGGAAGGTGGCAACAACAAGTAAGAGGGAGGTGAAAGTGTATAAACTAAGGGAGGAGGAAGTTCGGGTGAGATATAAGCGACTATTGGCAGAAAGGTGGGCTAGTGCAAAGATGAGTAGTGGGGGGGTTGAAGAGGTTTGGAATAGTTTTAAAAATGCAGTATTAGAATGTGGGGCAGAAGTTTGTGGTTATAGGAGGGTGGGGGCAGGAGGAAAGAGGAGTGACTGGTGGAATGATGAAGTAAAGGGTGTGATAAAAGAGAAAAAGGTAGCTTATGAGAGGTTTTTACAAAGCAGAAGTGTTATAAGAAGAGCAGAGTATATGGAGAGTAAAAGAAAGGTGAAGAGAGTGGTGAGAGAGTGCAAAAGGAGAGCAGATAGAGTGGGAGAGGCACTGTCAAGAAATTTTAATGAAAATAAGAAAAAAATTTGGAGTTAAACAAGTTAAGAAAGCCTAGGGAAAGTATGGATTTGTCAGTTAAAAACAGAGTAGGGGAATTAGTAGATGGGGAAAGGGAGGTATTAGGTAGATGGCGAGAATATTTTGAAGAACTTTTAAATGTTGAGGAAGAAAGGGAGGCGGTAATTTCATGCACTGGCCAGGGAGGTATAGCATCTTTTAGGAGTGAAGAAGAGCAGAATGTAAGTGTGGTGGAGGTACGTGAGGCATTACGTAGAATGAAAGGGGGTAAAGCAGCTGGAACTGATGGGATCATGAGAGAAATGTTTAAAGCAGGGGGGGATATAGTGTTGGAGTGGTTGGTACTTTTGTTTAATAAATGTACGAAAGAGGGGAAGGTACCAAGGGATTGGCGGAGAGCATGTATAGTCCCTTTATATAAAGGGAAAGGGGACAAAAGAGATTGTAAAAATTATAGAGGAATAAGTTTACTGAGTATACCAGGAAAAGTATACGGTAGGGTTATAATTGAAAGAATTAGAGGTAAGACAGAATGTAGGATTGCGGATGAGCAGGGAGGCTTTAGAGTGGGTAGGGTATGTGTAGATCAAGTGTTTACATTGAAGCATATATGTGAACAGTATTTAGATAAAGGTAGGGAAGTTTTTATTGCATTTATGGATTTAGAAAAGGCATATGATAGAGTGGATAGAGGAGCAATGTGGCAGATGTTGCAAGTATATGGAATAGGTGGTAAGTTACTAAATGCTGTTAAGAGTTTTCATGAGGATAGTGAGGCTCAGGTTAGGGTGTGTAGAAGAGAGGGAGAATACTTCCCGGTAAAAGTAGGTCTTAGACAGGGATGTGTAATGTCACCATGGTTGTTTAATATATTTATAGATGGGGTAGTAAAAGAAGTAAATGCTAGGGTGTTTGGGAGAGGGGTGGGGTTAAATTATGGGGAATCAAATTCAAAATGGGAATTGACACAGTTACTTTTTGCTGATGATACTGTGCTTATGGGAGATTCTAAAGAAAAATTGCAAAGGTTAGTGGATGAGTTTGAGAATGTGTGTAAAGGTAGAAAGTTGAAAGTGAACATGGAAAAGAGTAAGGTGATGAGGGTATCAAATGATTTAGATAAAGAAAAATTGGATATCAAATTGGGGAGGAGGAGTATGGAAGAAGTGAATGTTTTCAGATACTTGGGAGTTGACGTGTCGGCGGATGGATTTATGAAGGATGAGGTTAATCATAGAATTGATGAGGGAAAAAAGGTGAGTGGTGCGTTGAAGTATATGTGGAGTCAAAAAACGTTATCTATGGAGGCAAAGAAGGGAATGTATGAAAGTATAGTAGTACCAACACTCTTATATGGATGTGAAGCTTGGGTGGTAAATGCAGCAGCGAGAAGACGGTTGGAGGCAGTGGAGATGTCCTGTCTAAGGGCAATGTGTGGTGTAAATATTACGCAGAAAATTCGGAGTGTGGAAATTAGGAGAAGGTGTGGAGTTAATAAAAGCATTAGTCAGAGGGTAGAAGAGGGGTTGTTGAGGTGGTTTGGTCATTTAGAGAGAATGGATCAAAGTAGAATGACATGGAAAGCATATAAATCTATAGGGGAAGGAAGGAGGGGTAGGGGTCGTCCTCGAAAGGGTTGGAAAGAGGGGGTAAAGGAGGTTTTGTGGGCGAGCAGCTTGGACTTCCTGCAAGCGTGCATGAGCGTGTTAGATTAGAGTAAATGGAGAGGAATGATACTTGGGACCTGACGATCTGTTGGAGTGTGAGCAGGATAATATTTAGTGAAGGGATTCAGGGAAACCGGTTATTTTCATATAGTCGGACTTGAGTCCTGGAAATGGGAAGTGCAATGCCTGCACTTTAAAGGAGGGGTTTTGGGATATTGGCAGTTTGGAGGGATATGTTGTGTATCTTTATACGTATATGCTTCTAAACTGTTGTATTCTGAGCACCTCTGCAAAAACAGTGATAATGTGTGAGTGTGGTGAAAGTGTTGAATGATGATGAAAGTATTTTCTTTTTGGGGATTTTCTTTCTTTTTTGGGTCACCCTGCCTCGGTGGGAGACGGCCGACTTGTTGAAAAAAAAAATATATATATATATAAATAAATAAACATTGTTTCTACGTCCACAGCGGGACTCGAACCTGCTAACTCTGTATCAGAGTCCACAGTACTTTACCACTGAGCTAGACCCAAGATAACTATGGGCGCTTATCCGAAGCTAAGCGATGTTACCCCATACCCCCGGGCACAAAGCTCGTTTTGAAAGTTATTTCATCGACTCCTGCCACTTGCAGTGGACACACACACACACACACACACACACACACACACACACACACACACACACACACACACACATATATATATATATATATATATATATATATATATATAAATATATATATATATTCCTAATTTCTCCTTGGGCGCTCGGCACGACCCGCAGGACATTCGGATTGGTGTAGCTCTTCGCCTACCCAATCCCATACTCACCCAACATAAGTGCACTTGCGGCAGGGTGTTGGCTGATCAATCTGGACTACATGGTCTCGTCTGTCATACGTCAGAAGGGAAGTATGCCAGACATGAGGAGGTCAACGACATCATCAACCGAAGTCTCGCCTCAGTCCATTGCCTAGCAGAACGGGAACCTCAGGTAGAGAGGCCTGACGGAAGCCAAGAGCGTCCAGATGGAGTCACCATGTTACTTTGGAAGGATGATAAGCAAACTGCATGGGACTACACCTACTTGCCATACTCTGAAGCCGAAGGGGGTGGAGCCGCCAGTTTCACGGAGACCCAGAAGATCAACAAATACAGAGGGCTGCCACCACGCTATAACTTCGTCCCAGTAGGGTTGGAAACACTTGGAGCACGGAGCAAGCGTGCTCTAAAATTGCTGAGAATGTTAGGTGAAAAAATCATCACAGAAACCAAGGACCAAAGAGCGGCCAACTTCCTTTTTCAGAGACTCGGTGTTATGATCGAGAGGGAAAATGCCTGCAGTATTCTTGACACACGGCCCACTGCCTGGAAGCTGAATAAAGCATTTGAGATGTAGGCTCTGAGACGCCATTATGTTGTTCTCCTTCACACTGCATCATTGTTAATGTATTTTGCTTTTAAATAAAGTTCACATAGCATATAAAGGGGTGGTAGGAATATATATATATATAATATATAATATATATATATATATATATATATAATATATATATAATATATATATATAATATATATATAATATACAGTGGACCCCCGCATAACGATCACCTCCGAATGCGACCAATTATGTAAGTGTATTTATGTAAGCGCGTTTGTACGTGTATGTTTGGGGGTCTGAAATGGACTAATCTACTTCACAATATTCCTTATGGGAACAAATTCGGTCAGTACTGGCACCTGAACATACTTCTGGAGTGAAATAATATCGTTAACCGGGGGTCCACTGTATATATATATATATATATATATATATTTCTTCTTTCAACACACCGGCCGTATCCCACCGAGGCGGGGTGGCCCAAAAGGAAAAACGAAAGTTTCTCCTTTTACATTTAGTAATATATACAGGAGAAGAGGTTACTAGCCCCTTGCTCCCGGCATTTTAGTCGCCTCTTACAACACGCATGGCTTACTGAGGAAGAATTCTGTTCCACTTCCCCATGGAGATAAGAGGAAATAAACAAGAATAAGAACTAGAAAGAAAATAGAAGAAAACCCAGAGGGGTGTGTATATATGTGCTTGTACATGTATGTGTAGTGTGACCTAAGTGTAAGTAGAAGTAGCAAGACGTACCTGAAATCTTGCATGTTCATGAGACAGAAAAAAGGACACCAGCAATCCTACCATCATGTAAAACAATTACAGGCTTTCGTTTTACACTCACTTGGCAGGACGGTAGTACCTCCCTGGGCGGTTGCTGTTTACCTGGAGTTTACCTGGAGAGAGTTCCGGGGGTCAACGCCCCCGCGGCCCGGTCTGAGACCAGGCCTCCTGGTGGATCAGAGCCTGATCAACCAGGCTGTTGCTGCTGGCTGCACGCAAACCAACATACGAGCCACAGCCCGGCTGATCCGGAACTGACTTTAGGTGCTTGTCCAGTGCCAGCTTGAAGACTGCCAGGGGTCTGTTGGTAATCCCCCTTATGTGTGCTGGGAGGCAGTTGAACAGTCTCGGGCCCCTGACACTTATTGTATGGTCTCTTAACGTGCTAGTGACACCCCTGCTTTTCATTGGGGGGATGGTGCATCGTCTGCCAAGTCTTTTGCTTTCGTAGTGGGTGATTTTCGTGTGCAAGTTCGGTACTAGTCCCTCTAGGATTTTCCAGGTGTATATAATCATGTATCTCTCCCTCCTGCGTTCCAGGGAATACAGGTTTAGGAACCTCAAGCGCTCCCAATAATTGAGGTGTTTTATCTCCGTTATGCGCGCCGTGAAAGTTCTCTGTACATTTTCTAGGTCGGCAATTTCACCTGCCTTGAAAGGTGCTGTTAGTGTGCAGCAATATTCCAGCCTAGATAGAACAAGTGACCTGAAGAGTGTCATCATGGGCTTGGCCTCCCTAGTTTTGAAGGTTCTCATTATCCATCCTGTCATTTTTCTAGCAGATGCGATTGATACAATGTTATGGTCCTTGAAGGTGAGATCCTCCGACATGATCACTCCCAGGTCTTTGACGTTGGTGTTTCGCTCTATTTTGTGGCCAGAATTTGTTTTGTACTCTGATGAAGATTTAATTTCCTCATGTTTACCATATCTGAGTAATTGAAATTTCTCATCGTTGAACTTCATATTGTTTTCTGCAGCCCACTGAAAGATTTGGTTGATGTCTGCCTGGAGCTTTGCAGTGTCTGCAATGGAAGACACTGTCATGCAGATTCGGGTGTCATCTGCAAAGGAAGACACGGTGCTGTGGCTGACATCCTTGTCTATGTCGGATATAAGGATGAGGAACAAGATGGGAGCGAGTACTGTGCCTTGTGGAACAGAGCTTTTCACCGTAGCTGCCTCGGACTTTACTCTGTTGACGACTACTCTCTGTGTTCTGTTAGTGAGGAAATTATAGATCCATCGACCGACTTTTCCTGTTATTCCTTTAGCACGCATTTTGTGCGCTATTACGCCATGGTCACACTTGTCGAAGGCTTTTGCAAAGTCTGTATATATTACATCTGCATTCTTTTTGTCTTCTAGTGCATTTAGGACCTTGTCGTAGTGGTCCAATAGTTGAGACAGACAGGAGCGACCTGTTCTAAACCCATGTTGCCCTGGGTTGTGTAACTGATGGGTTTCTAGATGCGTGGTGATCTTGCTTCTTAGGACCCTTTCAAAGATTTTTATGATATGGGATGTTAGTGCTATTGGTCTGTAGTTCTTTGCTGTTGCTTTACTGCCCCCTTTGTGGAGTGGGGCTATGTCTGTTGTTTTTAGTAACTGTGGGACGACCCCCGTGTCCATGCTCCCTCTCCATAGGATGGAAAAGGCTCGTGATAGGGGCTTCTTGCAGTTCTTGATGAACACAGAGTTCCATGAGTCTGGCCCTGGGGCAGAGTGCATGGGCATGTCATTTATCGCCTGTTCGAAGTCATTTGGCGTCAGGATAACATCGGATAGGCTTGTGTTAATCAAATTTTGTGGCTCTCTCATAAAAAATTCATTTTGATCTTCGACTCTCAGTCTGGTTAGCGGCTTGCTAAAAACTGAGTCATATTGGGACTTGAGTAGCTCACTCATTTCCTTGTTGTCATCTGTGTAGGACCCATCTTGTTTAAGTAGGGGCCCAATACTGGACGTTGTTCTCGATTTTGATTTGGCATAGGAGAAGAAATACTTTGGGTTTCTTTCGATTTCATTTATGGCTTTTAGTTCTTCCCGCGATTCCTGACTCCTAAAGGATTCTTGCTATTTCTCTGACCAGTGTCTCCCTACGCATTTCAGATATATTTACCTCTTTTAGCCGCTCTGTTATTCTTTTCCGTCGCCTGTAAAGGGAGCGCCTGTCTCTTTCTGTTTTACATCTACTCCTCCTTTTTCTTAGAGGAATAAGCCTTGTGCATACATCGAGTGCTACCGAGTTAATCTGTTCTAGGCATAAGTTGGGGTCTGTGTTGCTTAGTATATCTTCCCAGCTTATATCGGTTAGGACTTGGTTTACTTGGTCCCACTTTATGTTTTTGTTATTGAAGTTGAATTTGGTGAATGCTCCCTCGTGACTAATCTCATTATGTCGGTCTGGGGCTCCGCGCATACATGACTGAACCTCAATTATGTTGTGATCTGAGTATATTGTTTTTGATATGGTGATATTTCTTATCAGATCATCATTGTTAGTGAAGATGAGGTCTAGTGTATTCTCCAGTCTAGTAGGCTCTATTATTTGCTGGTTTAAATTGAATTTTGTGCAGAGATTTAAAAGCTCGCGTGAGTGTGAGTTTTCATCAGAGCTGCCTCCTGGTGTTATTACTGCAACAATATTATTTGCTATATTCCTCCATTTTAGGTGCCTTAAGTTGAAATCCCCCAGGAGCAAGATGTTGGGTGCAGGAGCTGGAAGGTTTTCCAGACAGTGGTCAATTTTTAACAGCTGTTCCTGGAATTGCTGGGATGTTGCATCCGGAGGCTTGTAGACTATCACAATGACTAGGTTTTGGTTCTCGACCTTTACTGCTAAAACTTCCACTACATCATTTGAGGCATTTAGCAGTTCTGTGCAAACAAGTGACTCTGCAATGTACAGGCCAACCCCCCCCCTTTTGCCTGTTCACTCTGTCACATCTGTATAGGTTGTAACCTGGGATCCATATTTCGTTGTCCAAGTGATCCTTTATGTGGGTCTCAGTGAAAGCCGCGAACATTGCCTTTGCCACTGCAAGCAGTCCACGGATGAAAGGTATTTTGTTGTTTGTTGCTGGCTTTAGACCCTGTATATTTGCAAAGAAGAATGTTATCGGACTGGTGGTATTGTTGGTACTGGGGGGGGGGATTTTTTTTCCGGCATTAGTATCTGTATCTGTTGGTTTGGAGTGGAGGCCATCGACTGTGGTTCCACTCCAGGAATGACTGGATTTGGTGTACGATTTCTGCCATTTCCTGCCAGTTTTTTTTCCTTCCTGGCACTAAAAAACCTCTCCCTCTTGAGTGGCTGTGGCTACCCAGGTTTTCCCATGGCCTGGATGTTTTGTATCTTTTTGTCCCCTTTAGATGGTATGCCTGGCAATTTAAGTTATAGCACAGTCTTTCCTGTACTGAAGAGGTACACAGTTCAGGGTGAAAAAGCTTACAGGAAGGGAGTTTGCATTTTCCTGTTGTCATATGGGCATGGCATTTCCTAGGGTGGTCATAGTTGCACGTCCCATCTGTTTTTCCAGATTTCCCATGCCAGCAGATACCGAGTGCATAGTATGTGCACAGGCTTGGTTTCCGTTTGCCTTGGGTTTCTGTGACTGTATTCCCTGTTGGTGCATGTTTCCCTGTCTTACTTCTATCCTCCCTAGCACCAACAATGGAGCTCCCACCATTTGTTTTTGGTAATATATCCTCACTATTGCTAGTGGAGTCCTCTTGTTTGCTATTTCCTGCGGTATTTCTAGTTTGCAATATTGGTTTTATCTTATCTTTGACTACACTTGTTTCCCTACTATGGCTCCTGTCCCCTATGAGGTCATTCACATGTATTCCTTCCTGCGTATAATTCCCGACTACCTGGACAAAATCTCCAGCTTCACCATTACTGTCTCCCAGGACAGCATCTCCAGCTTCCCCATTACTGTCTCCCAGGACAGCATCTCCAGCTTCACCATTACTGTCTCCCAGGACAGCACCTCCAGCTTCCCCATTACTGTCTCCCAGGACAGCACTATCAGCCCCCCATTTACTGACTACCAGGACATCATCTCCAGCCTTACAGTTTCTGACTACATGGCCAGTATCAAGGGCAGTACCATTCAGCCCGGACTTTTTATGTTCCCATCTGTTGTAGAAAGCTTCCAGGTTTTCTATGAAAGCAGCTTTGATGTTGACCTCTTTTAATACCCTTGTGATTTTAGTCCACAGATTTATCTCATTTGGGCATACCCAAAAACACTTCCCTGTTTTAATACTGCTTGTAGCTAGTTCTTGGATATCTGCACAAGGGGCGTGACACCAATTTCCACAGAAATGACAATTTATGCATGTGGAAGCCCGTTTGTTTGACTGACCACAGACTACACACAGCTTCATAATGATTTGAATGGTTGATTTACTGCAATTCTACTAGCAACCTCTTGAATATTCTATTAATAACCTGCTAGGTGGTGCACAACGAAACCGTTTGAAACCAGTCCAGGGTTCGGACCAGTCAAGGGTTCGGACCAGTCAAGGGTTCGGACCAGTCTATCTGATCTGATCAGTGGGTCACTTATTTAAACCATACTGGTCGGTGATTTGAGCTAACACATGAAGGATCTACTGGAAATTATCTACCCGAGTAATATGTGATTTGATTGATACAAAAGTATAACTTGCGTGTTGAAGAGCCGGTGACTGCTGGCACTCCTACAATGACGAACGGTCGAGCCTCCACCTTTGTTTATCAATCGCTGTATCTAGCTTCTCTATTTTTTTTTTTTTTTTTTTTTTCCGTCTCCACCACAATAAATGCTATATTATCACTATAGTTGACTGGTGCAAATTTTGGAGGAAGGGCGCTTTTTCTGTAGTAATAATTGCTTCTCGTTGTGTATATTGCGACCGCTGGTAACTACAGGTTATATGAAATTCACAGTAACGTCTGGTATTTCAAGAAAAAGAAACTAATGAAAGTCACTCCACTCCACTAAGTACCATTATAATACTGGTTAGTTGCTACTACAACACTGTATTCTGCTATTCACTGGTATCACTAGATTATATGCGAGTACACTAGCAGGCCAGGAAGATTATTAAAAACAGCTGACCTGTGGTAAGTTTCTGGCGACTTCTGGCACCTGCCTCTATAGGCTTATCACTTCATTTACAAATTCACCTGTTTTCAAATGACACTTTAGCCTTTATCATCAATATACTAGGGAGCCACTGTAGTATACACTATACACTATGTATACTCAATGCTTTCAGGGAGACTTTCTTTCCTCTGACACAAAGTTCAATATTATTATTTTTCCACACGGGACAGGCCTATGATTCCCCTCTGGCAGTAAACTCTGCTAGGTAGTGCACACAATTCTCCTTTTTTTTACTCAGTATATAATGTTTTCCGCCCAAGATTGGTTCCAGGCGCTAGAGGGATGTATCGTATAGGATTGATGACACAAATTAAAGTTCTAGCACGTAAGAGCGACCGTGAAAACACCAGAAAACCGGGAGCACAACGAGGCACGCTGACACGCTGGTCTACCAACCTACTACCTAGGATATATATATATATATATATATATATATATATATATATATATATATATATATATATATATATATATATATATATATAAGGAAGACGTGAATGTTTTCAGATATTTGGTGGGAGTTGACGTGTCAGCGGATAGATTTATGAAGGATGAGGTTAATCACAGAACTGATGAAGGAAAAAAGGTTAGTGGTGCATTGAGGTATATGCGGAGGCAAAAAATGTTATCTATTGAGGCAAAGAATGGAACGTATGAAAGTACAGTAGTGCCAACACTTTTATATGGCTATGAAGCTTGGGTTATAAATGCAGCAGCGAGGAGGCGGTTGGAGGCAGTGGAGATGTCCTGTCTAAGGGCAATGTGTGGTGTAAATATTATGTAGAAAATTCGGAGTGTGGAAATTAGGAGGTGTGGGGTTAATAAAAGTATTAGTCAGAGGGCTGAAGAGGGTTTGTTGAGGTGGTTTGGTCATTTAGAGAGAATGGATCAAAGTAGAATGACATGGAGAGCGTATAAATCTGTCAAGGACAGACAAGGTTATCTGCCTGATGAACTCATTCCACCTCTAAATCGACAGGATGGGACCACCTCTACTAGTAGTCAAGAGAAGGCGGGCCTCTTTGCTGAACACTTTGCTACCAAAATGCAAGTTCCTGATCCAGCAAGGGACCCTCCTTGGCTAGCTGCAAGAACTGTGTCAAAACTGTCAGTGGTGACAATAAGGCAGGAGGAGGTGCATTTCCTTCTTAAATCGCTTGACCAAGAAAAGGCTGTGGGCCCAGACAAGTTGAGCCCAAGATTGCTGAGAAGATGTGCAGACCAGCAAGCAGCACCTCTAACTCGCATCTTTCAGCACTGCCTCGTAAAGTGTAAATGGCCCTCTCTATGGAAAGAGGCAAATGTAGCCCCTGTTCACAAAAAGAAGAGCAAAGCAGAAATCAGCAACTACAGACCAGTGTCACTCCTGTCAATCACTGGTAAGATCCTTGAGACAATAATCTCAAGACAAATGACAGAGTTTTTTGACTATCACTCACTACTTTGTGATCGTCAATATGGCTTCAGGAAAGGTTACTCTGCTGCTGATCTGTTGTTAAACCTCTCCACTAAGTGGCACCAGTCACTGGATGAATCCAAAGTCAGCTGTGTGGTAGCACTGGACATTGCTGGCGCTTTCGACCGGGTGTGGCACCAGGGCCTCTTAGCAAAACTTCAAGCACTGGGAATTGCAGGCTCTACTCTATGTCTCCTCAGTGATTACCTTCATGGTAGATCTCTAAGTGTAGTTCTCAATGGAACGGAATCAGCAAGACATCCTATTGGGGCAAGTGTTCCACAAGGAAGCGTGCTGGGACCATTGTTATGGAATGTCTACTTCAACGACCTTCTTCATCTCATCCCAGAATCACATGCATATGCAGACGACTGCACACTGACATTCACTTATCCAAGAGAAGAAATGCCAGCTGCTCTAAGCTACATCAATCACCAGCTTAGAGCTATATCAGCTTGGGGAAATAGATGGCAAGTAACATTTGCACCTGAGAAAACGCAAATGATGATCGTCTCTAGGCACCATGATGGTAATGCTGGTGCAGTAGTAAGGATGAATGGGAGGGTGTTGGCACCTGGAGAAGAAGTTGATATCCTTGGGGTGAAATTTGACTCCAAACTAACCATGAAGAACCATGTTGTAAATCTTGCAAACAAGGCAGCCAGGAAGCTTACAGCACTTCGCCGTATCTCGCACAAGTACGCTCGTACCTTGAGTATGCTCCACTTTCTTGGTTTGCCTGCCCCCCCTCTCATCTGCGACTGCTTGACAGAGTAGAGAACAGAGCAAGACGTCTCATCTCTCGCCTGGACCCATCCTGGATAGATCTATCATTTCAGCAGAGCCTTCAACATAGGAGGGATGTGGGTGGCCTTACTGTTATGTATAAAGCCAATATTGTCAAAGTACCACACTTGGATCCACTTCGAGGACAGCGTGAAACAAGCTTTTATGCCACAAGACGGGCAGAAAGCAGCAACTTCACTCTGGCTGTACCCTCTCCAGAACTTCACTCCATCTGAGATCCTATATACCCAGGATGACTCGAGTATGGAACACATAATGATGTCAACGAGATAAAGTCAGTTGATCAAATGAAAATGCTGGCCCACAGATGGCTCCAACTTCATCCTGTTTCCTACTTGTCTGTCTCATAACAATAAAAATGCTTTCAAATGAGCTGATGTAGGTAACAGCTCTTAGCTTGCCAATAAAGTTAGGAATCCTTAACCTGTAAATAGCTTGTCAATAAAGCTAGGGAATCCTTAACCTTGTCCAACCCTGTGTAAAAAAAAAAAAAAAAAAAAAAGGCGGGGTGGGGGTCGTCCTCGAAAAAGTTGGAGGGAGGGGGTAAAGGAGGTGTTGTGGGCGAGGGGTTTGGACTTCCAGCAAGCGTGCGTGAGCGTGTTAGATAGGAGTGAATGGAGACAAATGGTATTTGGGACCTGACGAGCTGTTGGAATGTGAGCAGGGTAGAATTTAGTGAAGGGATTCAGGGAAACCGGTTATTTTATATAACCGGACTTGAGTCCTGGAAACGGGAAGTACAGTGCCTGCACTCTAAAGGAGGGATTTGGGATATTGGCAGTTTGGAGGGATATACTATGTATTTTTATACGTATATACTTCTAAACTGTTGTATTCTGGGCACCTCTGCAAAAGCAGTGATTATGTGTGAGTGAGGTGAAAGTGTTGAATGATGATGAAAGTATTTTCTTTTTGGGGATTTTCTTTCTTTTTTGGGTCACCCTGCCTCGGTGGGAGACGGCCGACTTGTTGAAAAAAAAAAATATATATATATGTATATACTGCAGTTTTATAGCTGTATTCTGAGGGCGCCTCTGGCAAGACAGTGACGGAGTGAACGATGATGACGCAAGTTTGTCTTTTTCAGGTCACCCTGACCTTGGTGGGAAACGGCTGATGCGTTAATAATAATAATAATAAAGATAAACTTTCTGAGTTTACTGCTCTCCTTTACTCCTCCTAACTGTAATGTGAATGGAGTAGTCTCAAGACCAGGCTTCCTGGATTATGACCTGATCAATCAGGTTGCTGGTGATAGTAACCCTACAGTCCTCAGCACTTATATTTAGCAAGGCAACACCACAATTTGTTTTTAAAAGTTTGTACTGATATTCAGATGGTGGCTGAGGCAGTCGGCGTGATCCAGTAATTACGAATCTTATTACATTAAACAGTGATGTCAGATATTGCTCATATTCTCACACTCATTACCCACAACACTCAATATTCACTTAAACAATAAAATTATTTACATAAATGGTTCAGAGAACGGACAAGTTGATAAATTAAAGACATGTGCTATACTTGGGTATCTTTATTATAACAAATGTGTCTAATTTATAATTATTATTATTATTATTATTATTATTATTATTATTATTATTATTATTATTATTTTTATTATTATTTTAAACCAGAGTTGTCAACTTGCTTTGAAAAACTCTGCGGATAGCCTCTACCATTTTTAATTTTAAATAAGACGCGTTAACTTATATATTCTAGTTTTAAACAATATGCTCATAACTAAGCACCGATAAGCGTTCATTACTTTCGTTATTCATTATACAATATATTTTTTTCCGAAGGTGTATGTTAATGGTTACGGAGATCATCTACCCCGAGGCTTGGTCTAAGACCAGGCCTCGTAAATATAAAATAGAAACGCACTATAAGAAAAAATTATTAAGAAACAGAGACAAGTAAAAATCAATGCATGAGTGTAATTAGAATTTTGGAAGGTTAACGAAACTAAAACAAAGGAACCGTGCAGTAGGCCTAATGAGTCATGCTAATTAACAACAACAAGAACAACAACAACAACAACAATAATAATAATAATAATAATAATAATAATAATAATAATAATAATAATAATAATAATATTTATGACTGCAGTATAACAAAAAAACTGACTATTGGAAAAAATAATAAAGCAAATATTATTAATTTGACGACAATATATATATATATATATATATATATATATATATATATATATATATATATATATATATATATATATATATATGTAGGTAGTAGGTTGGTAGACAGCAACCACCCAGGGAAGTACTACCGTCCTGCCAGATGACTGTGAAACAAAAACCTGTAACTGTTTTGCATGATGGTAGGATTGCTGGTTTCTTTTTCTGTCTCATAAACACGCTAAGATAACAGGGATATCTTGCTACTCCTACTTACACTTTGGTCACACTTCACAGACACGCACATGCATATATATATATACATACATCTAGGTTTTTCTCCTTTTTCTAAATAGCTCTTGTTCTTTTTATTTCTTCTATTGTCCATGGGGAAGTGGAAAAGAATCTTTCCTCCGTAAGCCATGCGTGTCGTATGAGGCGACTAAAATGCCGGGAGCAATGGGCTAGTAACCCCTTCTCCTGTATACAATTACTAAAAAAGAGAAGAAGAAAAACTTTATAAAACTGGGTTGCTTAAATGTGCGTGGATGTAGTGCGGATGACAAGAAACAGATGATTGCTGATGTTATGAATGAAAAGAAGTTGGATGTCCTGGCCCTAAGCGAAACAAAGCTGAAGGGGGTAGGAGAGTTTCAGTGGGGGGAAATAAATGGGATTAAATCTGGAGTATCTGAGAGAGTTAGAGCAAAGGAAGGGGTAGCAGTAATGTTAAATGATCAGTTATGGAAGGAGAAAAGAGAATATGAATGTGTAAATTCAAGAATTATGTGGATTAAAGTAAAGGTTGGATGCGAGAAGTGGGTCATAATAAGCGTGTATGCACCTGGAGAAGAGAGGAATGCAGAGGAGAGAGAGAGATTTTGGGAGATGTTAAGTGAATGTATAGGAGCCTTTGAACCAAGTGAGAGAGTAATTGTGGTAGGGGACTTGAATGCTAAAGTAGGAGAAACTTTTAGAGAGGGTGTGGTAGGTAAGTTTGGGGTGCCAGGTGTAAATGATAATGGGAGCCCTTTGATTGAACTTTGTATAGAAAGGGGTTTAGTTATAGGTAATACATATTTTAAGAAAAAGAGGATAAATAAGTATACACGATATGATGTAGGGCGAAATGACAGTAGTTTGTTGGATTATGTATTGGTAGATAAAAGACTGTTGAGTAGACTTCAGGATGTACATGTTTATAGAGGGGCCACAGATATATCAGATCACTTTCTAGTTGTAGCTACACTGAGAGTAAAAGGTAGATGGGATACAAGGAGAATAGAAGCATCAGGGAAGAGAGAGGTGAAGGTTTATAAACTAAAAGAGGAGGCAGTTAGGGTAAGATATAAACAGCTATTGGAGGATAGATGGGCTAATGAGAGCATAGGCAATGGGGTCGAAGAGGTATGGGGTAGGTTTAAAAATGTAGTGTTAGAGTGTTCAGCAGAAGTTTGTGGTTACAGGAAAGTGGGTGCAGGAGGGAAGAGGAGCGATTGGTGGAATGATGATGTAAAGAGAGTAGTAAGGGAGAAAAAGTTAGCATATGAGAAGTTTTTACAAAGTAGAAGTGATGCAAGGAGGGAAGAGTATATGGAGAAAAAGAGAGAAGTTAAGAGAGTGGTGAAGCAATGTAAAAAGAGAGCAAATGAGAGAGTGGGTGAGATGTTATCAACAAATTTTGTTGAAAATAAGAAAAAGTTTTGGAGTGAGATTAACAAGTTAAGAAAGCCTAGAGAACAAATGGATTTGTCAGTTAAAAATAGGAGAGGAGAGTTATTAAATGGAGAGTTAGAGGTATTGGGAAGATGGAAGGAATATTTTGAGGAATTGTTAAATGTTGATGAAGATAGGGAAGCTGTGATTTCGTGTATAGGGCAAGGAGGAATAACATCTTGTAGGAGTGAGGAAGAGCCAGTTGTGAGTGTGGGGGAAGTTCGTGAGGCAGTAGGTAAAATGAAAGGGGGTAAGGCAGCCGGGATTGATGGGATAAAGATAGAAATGTTAAAAGCAGGTGGGGATATAGTTTTGGAGTGGTTGGTGCAATTATTTAATAAATGTATGGAAGAGGGTAAGGTACCTAGGGATTGGCAGAGAGCATGCATAGTTCCTTTGTATAAAGGCAAAGGGGATAAAAGAGAGTGCAAAAATTATAGGGGGATAAGTCTGTTGAGTGTACCTGGTAAAGTGTATGGTAGAGTTATAATTGAAAGAATTAAGAGTAAGACGGAGAATAGGATAGCAGATGAACAAGGAGGCTTTAGGAAAGGTAGGGGGTGTGTGGACCAGGTGTTTACAGTGAAACATATAAGTGGCATTTATGGATTTGGAAAAGGCGTATGACAGGGTGGATAGGGGGGCAATGTGGCAGATGTTGCAAGTGTATGGTGTAGGAGGTAGGTTACTGAAAGCAGTGAAGAGTTTTTACGAGGATAGTGAGGCTCAAGTTAGAGTATGTAGGAAAGAGGGAAATTTTTTCCCAGGCTTGCTTCTGCAGTGTTTTAAAAACTGAGGTTGGAGAGTTGAAGGAGGAGGTCTTGCTTCTCCAGGAGGAGATTAGGAGGCTGAAGGTCCACCTCAATGGGCCTGGGAGAGAGTGTGAGGTGGTTGGAGATGTGGGGAATGAGGCTTCTAGCAGTGAGGTGCAGTCTGTCTCTCACTGTGAGGAGGCTGTAGGTGGGGAGGTAGCAACGGCTACCAGCAGTGAGGTGTCCGCCAGCACCTGCTACAAGTGGCGAGTTGTTCACAGTAATGGGAGGCGCATCAGAGTAAGGAAAGTGAAGAGTGAAGATCTGAAGGTAGGAAATCGCTTCTCTGTTCTCCAGGATGAATGTACTTCAGTGGCCAGTGAAGGTAAGGGTACTACTGCCCCTGCTAATGAAGGTAAGCGCATTCTTGTGGTTGGTGACTCTCAGGTAAGATATGTTGATCGTGCTTTTTGTAATAGGAATAAGAAGATGAGAGATAGAGTGTGCTTCCCTGGAGCTGGTGTTGGGGACATTGTCAACAGACTGGATAATATCATGTCAGGTAATGGGAACAAGCCCATTATCTGTCTCAGTGCTGGTGGAAATGATATTGGGAAGGGTAGGAGAGAAGAGCTGCTAGATAAGTACAGGTCAGCTATAGATTTCATTAAGTCTAAGGGAGGGATCCCAATCATATGTAGCATCTTGCCTAGAAGGGGAGTAGGAAATGAATGGTTGTCTAGGGCAATTGGTGTAAATTGCTGGCTAGACAGATACTGCAAGGAACTTGCAATCCCATTCATTGACAACTGGAACAACTTTTATGGCAAACATGATATGTATGCAAGGGATGGGGTTCATCTCTCTGGGGCAGGGGTGGTAGCACTTGCAGACTCGATTGAGAAGGCCATTGGTGAAATGCCTATGATTTTAAACTGATGGAAGATAGAGGTATGGGTGTGTGTGGGAAACAAGCAGGTTGCAACACTAGGGTTGGAAACAGTAAATGTATAAAAGGCATTCAGCATGAAGTTATAAATAAAGACAATAGAACAGGTCAGCAAACAAAGGGGGACAGCAGAGGGCAGCAAGGGACTAGCTCCCTTAAGGTTTACTATACGAATAGCAGGAGTGTTAGAAATAAGATAGATGAGCTAAGATTAATTGCAAGTGCAGGAAACATAGATATTATTGCTATAACAGAGACCTGGCTCAATCTGAAAGATAGAGAGATGCCCTCTGAATGTCACATACAAGGCTATAAATTATTCCACACTGACAGGGTCAACAGGAAAGGTGGTGGAGTAGCGATGTATGTCAGAGACAATTTAAATTGTTGTGTTAGACAAGATATTAAATTAGAAGCGTCAGCCACTGAATCTGTTTGGTTACAGCTTCTCGAGGGCCGAGAAAAACTAATTTTGGGTGTGATTTACAGGGCCCCAAATCTTGATAGGGAGTGCAGTAAACTTCTATGGGACGAAATTCGTAAGGCATCTACATACGAAAATGTTGTGCTAATGGGAGATTTCAACTATAGACAGATTGACTGGAGCAATTTGACAGGAAATTTAGAGTCGGGTGACTTTCTTGATACGATCCAGGATTGTTTTTTAAAACAGTTTGTGACAGAGCCAACTAGGGGAAATAACCTCCTTGACTTGGTTCTTGCCAGTAGGGAAACACTAATTAATAATCTTGAGGTTAATGATGAGCTTGGGGAGAGTGATCACAAATCACTCAGTTTTAACATATCATGGAATTCCCCTAATAATGGCAATCAAGTCTCCGTCCCTGACTTTCGCTTGGCTGATTTCATAGGACTGAAAAATTACTTAGGTGGGCTGAACTGGAATGACCTGACTAGGGGTCAGGTAGGTGGTGATGGTTGCCGATATGATGCTTTCCAGGGCATAGTTCTAGCTGCTCAGTCAAATTATGTTCCAAATAGGGAAATCAGATCAAACAAAAATGATCCTAAATGGATGAACAATAGATTAAAATATCTGATTGGTCAAAAGAGAGGCATATATAGGCAAATCAAAAGAGGAGAGGGGCAATTAAGAAATCGATATATTCAGTTAAAGAGAGAAATAAAAAAGGGAATTAGAAAAGCAAAAAGAGATTATGAGGTTAAAGTTGCAAGAGAATCGAAGACTAACCCAAAAGGATTCTTTCAGGTATACAGAAGTAAGATCAGGGACAAGATAGGCCCACTCAAAAGTTCCTCGGGTCAGCTCACTGACAGTGATAAGGAAATGTGTAGAATTTTTAACACATACTTCCTCTCAGTTTTTACACAGGAGGATACCAGCGATATTCCAGTAATGATAAATTATGTAGAACAGGACGATAATAAACTGTGCACTATTAGGGTCACAAGTGACATGGTCCTTAGGCAAATAGATAAATTAAAACCTAACAAATCCCCAGGCCCTGATGAACTGTATGCAAGGGTTCTAAAGGAATGTAAAGAGGAGCTTAGCACACCTTTGGCTAATCTTTTCAACATATCACTACAAACTGGCATGGTGCCAGATAAGTGGAAAATGGCAAATGTGATACCTATTTTCAAAACAGGTGACAGGTCCTTAGCTTCGAACTATAGACCAATAAGCCTAACCTCCATAGTGGGAAAATTTATGGAATCAATAATTGCCGAGGCAGTTCGTAGCCACCTTGAAAAGCATAAATTAATCAACGAATCTCAGCATGGTTTTACAAAGGGGCGTTCCTGCCTTACGAATTTATTAACTTTTTTCACTAAGGTATTTGAGGAGGTAGATCATGGTAATGAATATGATATTGTGTATATGGACTTCAGTAAGGCTTTTGACAGGGTCCCACATCAGAGACTATTGAGGAAAATTAAAGCACATGGAATAGGAGGAGAAATTTTTTCCTGGATAGAGGCATGGTTGACAAATAGGCAGCAGAGAGTTTGCATAAATGGGGAGAAATCAGAGTGGGGAAGCATCACGAGCGGTGTTCCACAGGGGTCAGTGTTGGGCCCCCTGCTGTTCACAATCTACATAAACGACATAGATGAGGGCATAAAGAGCGACATCGGCAAGTTTGCCGATGACACCAAAATAGGCCGTCGAATTCATTCTGACGAGGACATTCGAGCACTCCAGGAAGATTTGAATAGACTGATGCAGTGGTCGGAGAAGTGGCAGATGCAGTTTAATATAGACAAATGCAAAGTTCTAAATGTTGGACAGGACAATAACCATGCCACATATAAACTAAATAATGTAGATCTTAATATTACGGATTGCGAAAAAGATTTAGGAGTTCTGGTTAGCAGTAATCTGAAACCAAGACAACAGTGCATAAGTGTTCGCAATAAAGCTAATAGAATCCTTGGCTTCATATCAAGAAGCATAAATAATAGGAGTCCTCAGGTTGTTCTTCAACTCTATACATCCTTGGTTAGGCCTCATTTAGATTATGCTGCACAGTTTTGGTCACCGTATTACAGAATGGATATAAATTCTCTGGAAAATGTACAGAGGAGGATGACAAAGATGATCCCATGTATCAGAAACCTTCCCTATGAGGATAGACTAAGGGCCCTGAAACTGCACTCTCTAGAAAGACGTAGAATTAGGGGGGATATGATTGAGGTTTATAAGTGGAAGACAGGAATAAATAAAGGGGATGTAAATAGTGTGCTGAAAATATCTAGCCTAGACAGGACTCGCAGCAATGGTTTTAAGTTGGAAAAATTCAGATTCAGGAGGGATATAGGAAAGTACTGGTTTGGTAATAGAGTTGTGGATGAGTGGAACAAACTCCCAAGTACCGTTATAGAGGCCAGAACGTTGTGTAGCTTTAAAAATAGGTTGGATAAATACATGAGTAGATGTGGGTGGGTGTGAGTTAGACCTGATAGCTTGTGCTAACAGGTCGGTTGCCGTGTTCCTCCCTTAAGTCAATGTGACCTGACCTGACTAGGTTGGGTGCATTGGCTTAAGCCGGTAGGGACCTGGACCTGCCTCGCATGGGCCAGTAGGCCTTCTGCAGTGTTCCTTCGTTCTTATGTTCTTATGTTCTTAAAGTGGGAGTTGTCACAGCTGCTCTTTGCTGATGACACTGTGCTCTTGGGAGATTCTGAAGAGAAGTTGCAGAGATTGGTGGATGAATTTGGTAGGGTGTGCAAAAGAAGAAAATTAAAGGTGAATACAGGAAAGAGTAAGGTTATGAGGATAACAAAAAGATTAGGTGATGAAAGATTGAATATCAGATTGGAGGGAGAGAGTATGGAGGAGGTGAACGTATTCAGATATTTGGGAGTGGACGTGTCAGCGGATGGGTCTATGAAAGATGAGGTGAATCATAGAATTGATGAGGGAAAAAGAGTGAGTGGTGCACTTAGGAGTCTGTGGAGACAAAGAAGTTTGTCCTTGGAGGCAAAGAGGGGAATGTATGAGAGTATAGTTTTACCAACGCTCTTATATGGGTGTGAAGCGTGGGTGATGAATGTTGCAGCGAGGAGAAGGCTGGAGGCAGTGGAGATGTCATGTCTGAGGGCAATGTGTGGTGTGAATATAATGCAGAGAATTCGTAGTTTGGAAGTTAGGAGGAGGTGCGGGATTACCAAAACTGTTGTCCAGAGGGCTGAGGAAGGGTTGTTGAGGTGGTTCGGACATGTAGAGAGAATGGAGCGAAACAGAATGACTTCAAGAGTGTATCAGTCTGTAGTGGAAGGAAGGCGGGGTAGGTGTCGGCCTAGGAAGGGTTGGAGGGAGGGGGTAAAGGAGGTTTTGTGTGCGAGGGGCTTGGACTTCCAGCAGGCATGCGTGAGCGTGTTTGATAGGAGTGAATGGAGACAAATGGTTTTTAATACTTGACGTGCTGTTGGAGTGTGAGCAAAGTAACATTTATGAAGGGATTCAGGGAAACCGGCAGGCCGGACTTGAGTCCTGGAGATGGGAAGTACAGTGCCTGCACTCTGAAGGAGGGGTGTTAATGTTGCAGTTTAAAAACTGTAGTGTAAAGCACCCTTCTGGCAAGACAGTGATGGAGTGAATGATGGTGAAAGTTTTTCTTTTTCGGGCCACCCTGCCTTGGTGGGAATCGGCCGGTGTGATAATAAAAATAAAAAATAATATATATATATATATATATATATATATATAAATATATATAAATAAATATATATATATATATATATATATATATATATATATATATATATATATATATATATATATATATATATCGTGCCGAATAGGCAGAACTTGCGATCTTGGCTTAAATAGCAACGCTCATCTTGCCATATAGGACAAGCGAAAATTTGTGTATGCAATAATTTCGACAAAATCATTCTGAACCTAACGAAAAAAATATATTTCACTGTGTTTGTTTAGTATTAAATTATTGTAAACAAATCTAAAATATATTTAGTTGGGTTAGGCTAAAATAAATTCTTGTTATAATAAGGTTAGGTAAGTTTTCTAAGTTCCTTTTGGTGCAAAATTATAAATTTTTTACATCAACATTAATGAAAAAATATATCTTTAAACGTATAAGAGAAAATTTCAGAAAGGACTTAATTTTAAATGAGTTCTTGTTAATTGGCCAGTTTTACGTATTCGGCACGACACACACACACACACACACACACACACACACACACACACACACACACACACATATATATATATATATATATATATATATATATATATATATATATATATATATATATATATATATATATATTTCACTCAGGAAAGATTCATTATATGATCTACTTCACTTGTGTGAGGAACTAGGGAAAAATATGATTAAGCTCTCCCAGTACATTACATTACACAGTACAGTTGACGTAGGTGAAGCGTATCAATTCCCGCACATTACACGTTACGGCTGACGTAGGGCAGCGACCAGTGTCACCACAACGATACTGTGGGTTGATCTTGGAGGTAAAAATCCGGGTTTATACAGATTAAACACTTATGCATAATAGCGCCACACACACACACACACACACTCACACACACACACACACACACACACACACACACACACACACACACACACACACACACACACACACACACACACACACACACACAGGGAACTCACCTGATTTTAGTTCCAACAATGACATTTTTAATCCTCTGCACAACACGTCATAATTAAAAAAAAAAACATGGAGGTATTATGATTCATCCGCCATTACTCTCCCTCCTCCCCTCTCCTCCTCCATCCACCCCTCCATAAAAAAGAATCTCTCAAAAAAAATGTAAAAATTTATATTGTTGATTGACGTTAAAGCGCTCATGTTTATTTTATAGATGGGGTATTACATTCGTAATTAAATAAATATAATCGCACACGTCTAAAAAGTTGGAATTTATGTTAATACAGAACGAGCTCGATCGAGAAGCACACCACGAGTTTCATTTTTATGTCTCCAAGAGATTTATGGTATCTCTCTCTCTCTCTCTCTCTCTCTCTCCATATATATATCTTTGTCTCTCTATCTTAGTCTATATATACATCTCTGCTGCCCTGTTCTATTCTGGTAAATAATGTGTAAACAGTGAGTGAGTGAGTTAGAGAGAGAGAGAGAGAGAGAGAGAGAGAGAGAGAGAGAGAGAGAGAGAGAGAGAGAGAGAGAGAGAGATATATAACTGCCTCTTCTACTCTACAGTACGCAAACAGAGTGGGAGATGAATTTTTTTTTCTATGGCTTTATTCTATCATGTACCATTAAGCCCCCCCCCCCTGTTCTGCTCCCGTAAACAGAAATGAAAGAGAGAGTGACAGATATTTCTTTCCGCTGCCCTATTCTAATCCCATAAACGGAGAGAGAGAGAGAGAGAGAGAGAGAGAGAGAGAGAGAGAGAGATCTACTTTCCTATGTGTCTCACATAAACGGCATGTAAACAGAGAAGGGGAAGAGATATCTTTCTCTACTTCAGTATTCTACTGCAGTAAAGAGTATGTCAACACAGAGAGAGAGGGAGGGGGCTAGGGAGGGACTCTTCATAGCAGGTAGCAAGGTACACGTCGGTCATTACTAAAACAAACACAGCAGATACTATCGTTACCTCGTGTGGATGTAAATTAAACGAGAGATAAGACAGCATTGTGTGTTCTTTCCCAAGCTTTGTGGATGTGAGTGTTCTTTCCCAAGCTTAACTGCAATTCTTGCTCCCTTTATCCTTTCTCCTCTTCTCTTCCCTGCCCCATTTCAACTTTCCCACCCCTTTCCTATCTCTTCCCTTCCCCTTTTCCTCCTCTCCCATGGCTTCCAACCCTCTCTGTCAACCCTTCTTCACCTTTTCCCGTTCCCAGCTCCCTCTTCCTCTCCCCGCTCATGTCCACTTTCCCCTCCTCATTCCCCCACCTTCCCCTCCACCTTCACCCCTCTCTTCCCAGCAGCTACACTTCTCCAATTGCGTTATCAGGTTCCTCTGTTTAATTACTCTTCGTTTGTAAACAATTATAACAATGTTAACAATATATCAGCAATGTTAGATAGCTTGTCTGTTCTGTCTCGAGATAGACAGAAGAGGCTTAAGCCTCCACCTTTCTTTCTACTGTATGACCCATACAGGTTAAAGACTTCACACATGATATCACAATAATAGTCCATCACATAAGGATTTAAATATCTGAACTAAGAGCTACAAAGGTTACATACATGTACTCGTGAAACCAAGCGTAAATCTTCACAAATTATTCCTGACGAGAATTAGAGAAATAGCAAATTGTGGAATGACATGTTAAGGCATGAGGTCATGATCCGGGAGGCTTGTGTGCCTATCTTGTAAATAAATGTTTGTGTGTGTGTGTGTAATATATATATATATATATATATATATATATATATATATATATATATATATATATATATATATATATATATATATATATATATATATATATATATATATATATATAATCACTGTCTTTGCAGAGGCGCTCAGATACGACAATTTAGACGTCCCTCCAAATTGCTAATATTCCAACCCCCCCCCCCTCCCCTTTAAAGTGCAGGTATTGTACTTCCCAATTCCAGGACTCTAAGTCTGGCTAACCGGTTTCCCTGAATCCCTTCACAAAATATTACCTTGCTTACACTCCAAGAGCTCGTCAGGTCCCCAAAACCATTCGTCTCCATTCACTAACATTTAACACGCTCAAGCACGTCTGGTGGAAGTCCAAGCCCCTCGCCCACAAAACCTAATTTACCCCCTCCCTCCAACCTTCTCGGGGACGACCCCTACCCCTCATTCCTTCCCCAACAGATTTATACGCTCTCTAAATGACCAAACCACCTCAACAGCCCCTCTTCAGCCCTCTTATTAATACTTTTAGTAACTCCACACCTCCTAATTTCCACACTTCGAATTCTCTTCATAATATTTATAACATACACTGCTGCAGCATTTACAACTCAAGCTTCACACCCATATAAGAGTGTTGGTACCACTATACTATACTTTCGTACATTCCCTTCTTTGCTCCTATGGATAACGTGTTTTGTCTCCACAGATACCTCAGCGCACCACTCACTTTTTTCCTTCATCAATTTTATGGTTAACCTCATCCTTCATAAACCCA
>NC_091339.1:24662432-24704932 GCF_038502225.1 Cherax quadricarinatus
TCACTTATATGTTTCACTGTAAACACCTGGTCCACACACCCCTTACCTTTCCTAAAGCCTCCTTGTTCATCTGCTATCCTATTCTCCGTCTTACTCTTAATTCTTTGAATAATAACTCTACCATACACTTTACCAGGTATACTCAACAGACTTATCCCCCTATAATTTTTGCACTCTCTTTTGTCCCCTTTGCCTCTATACAAAGGAACTATGCATGCTCTCTGCCAATCCCTAGGTACCTTACCCTCTTCCATACATTTATTAAATAATTGCACCAACCACTCCAAAACTATATCCCCACCTGCTTTTAACATTTCTATCTTTATCCCATCAATCCCGGCTGCCTTACCCCCTTTCATTTTACCTACTGCCTCACGAACTTCCCCCACACTCACAACTGGCTCTTCCTCACTCCTACAAGATGTTATTCCTCCTTGCCCTATACACGAAATCACAGCTTCCCTATCTTCATCAACATTTAACAATTCCTCAAAATATTCCCTCCATCTTCCCATATATATATATATATATATATATATATATATATATATTATATATATGTGTATATATGTATATATGTGTATATATGTATATATGTATATGTGTATAAAATTATATATAAATATATATATATATATATATATATATATATATATATATATATATATATATATATATATATATATATATATGTATATATATAGAAGATTTAAGAGATACATTGTTGATATAAAGGTGGCATATATATATATATATATATATATATATATATATATATACATGTTGTTACGTGTGTATCACCGATTATAAGGCGAAAATCTCATCCAGCTCCTCAGAGCTGGGGCGTGTGCCCAAAATGCAGCATGCATTACCCCTTTGAACAGCCGCGCTGAGCCGCTGGAACAGAAAACTAGCTGCCCTGGGATCCCTAGTTACCCTGATGAGTCTTTTTCCCAGCTCCTTAAGGAAATTAGATGCACTCTTTCCCCATGAACCAAGGGTCTCTGAGCCTATGGGAACAAACATATAATGATGGGCAAGTTCTCCATATTTTCTAGACTTTTGGGACTCCCTAAAGCTGGCAGCTGCCCCTCCTTCCTCCCTGGTGTATTGGAGATAGGTATCAGCCAAGGTAGATGCACATGTATAGTCCCACACCACCTGCTTCCCATCTGTCCAGGCTTGAAGGGTGATACCATCTGGACGCTTCTGGCTGCCATCAGATCTGCATAGTTGGGGTGGCTCCCTTACTGCTGGGCATCCAGCTGTTGTGAGGCTCCTCTTGATAATGTTATTAACCTCCTCATGTCTTGCAATCTTTCCCTCGGATTTACGGCACACAAGACCATGGTACCCGAATCGGTCTGCTGCTTCACTGCCACAAATACACCTGTGTTCGGCGAGAATAGGGGCGGCAAGTCGAAGGGCAACACCGATGCGGATGGTCTGTGGGTCGAGGCGTGTGCCAAGGCTGGAGTTGGGAACAGCCAACAGAAAGTCTCCAGCATGAGGGGCTCTTACTGCCAGCAGGCGGGCTCTATCCTTCCCTGACACACTCTGAAGCATCGTTGAGGCTATATTTTCCACTATTGGACCATCCCAGTGCGATTGTTTGTAGTTGTTGGGGGGAGCAGGTCTGGTTTCTGAGCCCGTTAGATTATCCCAGATCATTGCTCCGTCAATGAATTTTTGGTCCTGGGCTCCAATCTTGTCCCTAAGATGTTCAGGGAGAATCGCTGCTACAAGCTCTCTGGATGCAATACACGAGGACAGAAAAGCAGGTAACGCAATCTGTGATGACTTGCGGACACCAATGCCTCCTAGTCTGACTGGAAGTGTAGCTTGGTTCCACTGCCCGTCTTCTAGAGTAAGGTTAAGTACTTTCGTAAAAATCTGCCTCAGAATACTGTCATATTCGTGCAGTATAGGGTTATCATATGAAGGTGCACATCTTAGGAAATATGTCAACCTGGGCAGACTCAAGCACTTTGTGAGAAGGTACAAGGCATCGTGGGTGTCCAGATTGCCTATTCGTTGTTCCATTCTCCTTAACTCTTCCAATTTCTTCCTGAGAATTGTGTCAATGGCATTGCTTCCCAGAGGTGCTCCTAGCAAGACACTATTTGTGGGGGCAATGACTGCTGCTCCTGGTAGTTTTGATCTCACTGCATTTATCACTTGTTGACTGACTGAGATGATTTCACATTTGGATGGATTCAGGATGAGACCCATTTCCTGTCCCCGTGTCATTACCTGTGTAAGGTCATGTAGGAGGGACTCCTTTGTACCTGCTAGTGTGCCATCATCTAGGAACCAGATGTTTAGCTCGCTGGTCAGTCTGACTGTGATTTCCCTAACTGCAATACAGAAGAGAAATGGTGCAAGAGGATCTCCTTGTTGGACACCCTCTGATGATGTGATTTCATGCTCTCCAAAGAGAAGCATTGATTCCTTGCTATACCCAGCTGAAACAAAAGGGAAGAGACCAGGGAAATGTTCTTGTACTGCTGCTAATACCACGTCTCTTTTCAGGAGATTGAACGCATTCTTGAAATCTAATTTTACCACTGCATTGTCCTCAGGCAGGTTGTTGATATATGCCCTTGTTGCATGAACCGCTGCTTCACTTCCTTGAGAGACCCCAAAGCCAAGCTGGTTTGGTTGAAGCATCATGGCTGCCTGTGCACGAATACTTCGGACAGCAGCTTTGGATACGAGGCGGCGTAACGTGTTGCCTACTGCAATTGGCCGAATTCCTCCATCCTTCTTTTTAAGTGCACAAAGTGTTGCACCAAAAAAGAAAGGTGTAATTTCATCAGGAATCAGACCAGCCAAGGAATTGTTGACGAACCTTGTGATCTCTGAAAGCAGTGTCTCTGCAATTTCCCCAATAACTGGATTAACCATTTCCTTTAAATGCTGTGGCCTTATTCCAGTGTAACCCCCAGCAGAGCCAGATGGGAACGACATTATTGCTTTGTAAATGTCTGAGTCTTCCACAATCAATGGTTCCATAGTGGGGACAGAGGTGTTGGAACTGTTGGTGCCACTGGTTTCCCTGGCAGGGTGCTTTCCTCTAAGTGCTTCAGCCGTGTCAGCATCCCTGGGAGCAACTGTATCTTCACTGGTAATAATTCTGATTGCCCCCACTGTGTTGCCCTCTTCAATTTTCTTGCTCACCTGGACTCTGACTTTTTCACTGTCAGTAGAGTGAGTGGGGGTTCTGCCTCTCCCTTTTTTGTGTTGACGGGGAAGGTGAATGAGGTTATCAACTCTAGGAAAATCTCTATATATACATATCTCTATATATATACATATCTCTATATATACATATATATATATATATACATATATATATATATATATATATACATATATATATACATATATATATACATATATATATATATATATACATATATATATATATATATATATATATATATATATATATATATATATATATATATATATATATATATATATTAACCCATTCTCCTGCATATATTACTAAATTTAAAATGAGAAACTTTCGTTTTTCCTTTTGGGTCACCCTGCCTCGTTGGGATACGGGCGGTTTGTTGAAAGAATATATATATGTATATATATATATATATATATATATATATATATATATATATATATATATATATATATATATATATATATATATATATATATATATATATATATATATATATATATATATATATATATATATATATATATATATATATATATATATATATATATATATATATATATAGGACGAAAGGTTTTCCATTCGATGTAGTGGAAGCAAGATGCATTTCGCAATCTGATAATGGAATACGAGCGTTATGCCTGTATTTAGGATACTCGTGGGATACCCATGAGTCCATCATCTAGGGATACCTCTACGAGGTAATCCTTTGTTTGATAAATGTACTGTAACCCTGGATGGGGAAAGACTAGTGGATACTTGACCACAATGAACGGGTCATCATCCGAGCAATAACCGTGACAGGAGCGACATCTTGAGTCAACCCCACAAACACAGGAAATGCGACAGTAACTGCCTGACTGTTCTCGGAGGATGGGGGCGTTTTAAATGGGGCACGATGATAAATTAGATAAAGTACTGATAGTAGATTACCGGTGATTTAGGGATAATACTCTGATATACAGATTGTGTGGATGATATATCGGAGCGGTGATGTACGCTTGATGGATTAGCGGTGTTGATATCCAGCTGTTGTCGACCTAATGTCGGTGGCTGGGAATGAGGGGCAGGGAATGAAGAACTGGGAATGACGGAACTCTGAATGAGTGGCTGGAAATTCGTGACTGCCTGCAAATTTGTGATGAGGAATTTGTAGCTACGAATGTGTGGCTTGGAATGGACGACAGAAAGTGTGACTAGGAATGTATGATTAGAGGTGGCGCTGGGGATGGTGGGTTACAAATGGGTGGAGTGATGAGAGGAAGTTATAGGTGAGTGAACAGACAAGACACCTGAGGTACTGAGGAAAATGGTTTGTGAGGTTGAACACCTATAGGCTGCACCTGGGTTATTCATGGTTCAGCTTCGCTTTACACTCCCCATCATTGGTGCTTTAATAATTCTCCCCATCATTGGTGTTTTAATAATTCTCCCCATCATTGGCGCTTTAATAATTCTAAGTGAATAAACGCTAAGATATGTGTTACATCTCTCGGTATATATATACATTGAGAAATACAAACCTCTCGGCGTAAACTAACTGCAAGATTTACAGCTAATGGTGTATAAATACTGCGAGATACATGTTTCTAGGGGTATATATACTGGGAGATGCATAATTTTAGGGATATACATTGAGATATACACCTCTAGGTGTATAAAGACTGGGATATACATACCTTTAAGTGTATGCAGACTGGGAGATACCTCTCTCTCTCTCTCTCTCTCTTTATATATATATATATATATATATATATATATATATATATATATATATATATATATATATATATATATATATATATATATATATATATATATATATATATATATATATATATATATATATATATAACATATATATATATATATATATATATATATATATATGTCGTGCCGAATAGGCAGAACTTGCGATCTTGGCTTAAATAGCAACGCTCATCTTGCCATATAGGACAAGTGAAAATTTGTGTATGCAGTAATTTAGCCAAAATCATTCTGAACCTAACGAAAAAAATATATTTCACTGTGTTTGTTTAGTATTAAATTACTGCAAACAAATCTAAAATATATTTAGTTGGGTTAGGCTAAAATAAATTGTTCTTGCTATAATAAGGTTAGGTAAGTTTTCTAAGATTCTTTTGGTGCAAAATTAAAAATTTTTACATTAACATTAATGAAAAAAATATATCTTTAAACATATAAAAGAAAATTTCAGAAAGGACATAATTTTAAATGAGTTCTTGCTAATTGACCAGTTTTACATATTCGGCACGACATATATATATATATATATATATATATATATATATATATGTCGTGCCGAATATGTAAAACTGGTCAATTAGCAAGAACTCATTTAAAATTAAGTCCTTTCTTAAATTTTCTCTTATTCGTTTAAAGATATATTTTTTTCATTAATATTAATGTAAAAAATTTTAGTTTTGCTCCAAAAGAATCTTAGATAACTTACCTAACCTTATTATATCAAGAACAATTTATTTTAGCCGAACCCAACTAAATATATTTTAGATTTGTTTACAATAATTTAATACTAAATTAACACAGTGAAATATATTTTTTTCGTTAGGTTCAGAATGATTTTGGCGAAATTATTGCATACACAAATTTTCGCTTGTCCTATATGGCAATATGAGGGTTGCTATTTAAGCCAAGATCGCAAGTTCTGCCTATTCGGCACGACATATATATATATATATATATATATATATATATATATATATATATATATATATATATATATATATATATATATATATATATATATATATATATATATATATATATATATATATATATATATATATATATATATATATATATATATATATATATATATATATATATATATATATATATATATATATATATATATATATATATATATATATATATATATATATATATATATATATATATATATATATATATATATATATATATATATATATATATATATATATATATATATATATATATATATATATATATATATATATATATATATATATATATATATATATATATATATATATATATATATATATATATATATATATATATATATATATATATATATATATATATATATATATATATCCTCTTGATATAATGGTATTTTCAAGAACACTTGAATGCATCGGCATATATATTTTAGTTACCGCTTTTACTATTATAAATAATGGTCTGGATCTTATAATTACATACATTATACACATCACACATATTACTAACACGTTCCACACATACTGAAATAGTTTTAACCTTGCGGTATTTTGTTGTAAATTCGAGTAATTCTTTACCTAATTATTCCTTCAAGGCAGAAATTCTACTTTTTTTCCTGTTCAGTAGTTTTAAGAGAGGACAGGTGTAAACGTCAACATCCGGGCTGTGGAGTCAACAAGGAGACAGCACCAAGTGGGTATACTGCGCCACTTAACTATGGATAAACGCTTTTAAGTGGATCTCACTGGACGTAGGCAGCAAGTAAGAGCTCCCCGGAGGCCAACACCTCAGCACGGTGTACGCCGTGACCTCTTGCAACTTCCAGCACTCCAAAGAATTATTATTAACACTGAAAGTCCTGGGAGGACTTGTAATTGCCCGGGCAAGGTTAAGACGAAAATTACACCTGTTTTAATGAGCGGCGATTTTTTTCCGCACTTCGTTATATGTAACTTACAAGTAAGACCAGGCAGAGGTGTGCTCGCTGCTGCAACCAAGAGCTGAGACGTGAATTATTTTTATTTTATTTAATTTGTTTGTTACATTATTATTATTATCATCGGCTTTGCCTTCTATTTCCCCCGTTTGTGGGGGAATGGAAGGTATTCAGGGTAGATCAAGAGCCCTTTACCGGTATCAAGAAAACTTCCTGGGGGATTCGAGACGTGAATTAGAGCGAGACTGTGCACAGGCTTTAACTGGGACAACGTCTCGATCCGTTTAGAACTTTATCAGGTGTAAGCAGATGGAAATGTTGTCCCGGTAAAAGTTTGTGCGTGTGTGTGTGTGTGTGTGTGTGTACTCACCTAGTTGTACTCACCTAGTTGAGGTTGCGGGGGTCGAGTCCGAGCTCCTGGCCCCGCCTCTTCACTGATCGCTACTAGGTCACTCTCCCTGAGCCGTGAGCTTTATCGTACCTCTGCTTAAAGCTATGTATGGATCCTGCCTCCACTACATCGCTTCCCAAACTATTCCACTTACTGACTACTCTGTGGCTGAAGAAATACTTCCTAACATCCCTGTGATTCATCTGTGTCTTTAGCTTCCAACTGTGTCCCCTTGTTACTGTGTCCAATCTCTGGAACATCCTGTTTTTGTCCACCTTGTCAATTCTTCTCAGTATTTTGTATGTCGTTATCATGTCCCCCCTATCTCTCCTGTCCTCCAGTGTCGTCAGGTTGATTTCCCTTAACCTCTCCTCGTAGGACATACCTCTTAGCTCTGGGACTAGTCTTGTTGCAAACCTTTGCACTTTCTCTAGTTTCTTTACGTGCTTGGCTAGGTGTGGGTTCCAAACTGGTGCCGCATACTCCAATATGGGCCTAACGTATACGGTGTACAGGGTCCTGAACGATTCCTTATTAAGATGTCGGAATGCTGTTCTGAGGTTTGCTAGGCGCCCATATGCTGCAGCAGTTATTTGGTTGATGTGCGCTTCAGGAGATGTGCCTGGTGTTATACTCACCCCAAGATCTTTTTCCTTGAGTGAGGTTTGTAGTCTCTGACCCCCTAGACTGTACTCCGTCTGCGGCCTTCTTTGCCCTTCCCCAATCTTCATGACTTTGCACTTGGTGGGATTGAACTCCAGGAGCCAATTGCTGGACCAGTTCTGCAGCCTGTCCAGATCCCTTTGTAGTTCTGCCTGGTCTTCGATCGAGTGTATTCTTCTCATCAACTTCACGTCATCTGCAAACAGGGACACCTCAGAGTCTATTCCTTCCGTCATGTCGTTCACAAATACCAGAAACAGCACTGGTCCTAGGACTGACCCCTGCGGGACCCCGCTGGTCACAGGTGCCCACTCTGACACCTCGCCACGTACCATGACTCGCTGCTGTCTTCCTGACAAGTATTCCCTGATCCATTGTAGTGCCTTCCCTGTTATCCCTGCTTGGTCCTCCAGTTTTTGCACCAATCTCTTGTGTGGAACTGTGTCAAACGCCTTCTTGCAGTCCAAGAAAATGCAATCCACCCACCCCTCTCTCTCTTGTCTTACTGCTGTCACCATGTCATAGAACTCCAGTAGGTTTGTGACACAGGATTTCCCGTCCCTGAAACCATGCTGGCTGCTGTTGATGAGATCATTCCTTTCTAGGTGTTCCACCACTCTTCTCCTGATAATCTTCTCCATGATTTTGCATACTATACATGTCAGTGACACTGGTCTGTAGTTTAATGCTTCATGTCTGTCTCCTTTTTTGAAGATTGGGACTACATTTGCTGTCTTCCATGCCTCAGGCAATCTCCTGTGTGTGTGTGTGTGTGTACTCACCTAATTGTGGTTGCAGGGGTCGAGAATCAGCTCCTGGCCCCCCCTCTTCATTGATCGCTACTAGGTCCTCTCTCTCCACTACATTACACTTGCTAAACCATTCCACTTCCTGACAACTCTATTACTGAAGAAATACTTCCTAACATCCCTTTGACTCACCTGAGTCTTCACCTTCCAATTGTGACCCCTTGTTTCTGTGTCCCCTCTCTGGAACATCCTGTCTCTGCCCACCTTATCTACTCTACGCGGCATTTTGTATGTCGTTATCATGTCTCCTTTAACCCTCCTGTCCTCCAGTGTCGTCAGGCCGATTTCCCTTAAACTTTCTTCGTAGGACATTCCCCTTAGCTCTGGAACTAGCCTTGTTGCAAACCTTTGCACTTTCTCTAATTTCTTGACGTGCTTGACTAGGTGTGGATTCCAAACTGATGCTGCATACTCCAGTATGGGCCTGACGTACACGGTGTACAGCGCCTTGAACGATTCCATATTAAGATATCGGAACGTTATTCTCAGGTTTGCCAGGCGCCCATATGCTGCAGCAGTTATCTGGTTGATGTTTGCTTCCAGAGATGTGCTCGGTGTTATACTCACCCTAAGATCTTTCTCCTGGAGCGAGGTTTGTAGTCTTTGGCCACCTAGCCTATACTCTCTCTGCGGTTTTCTTTGCCCTTCCACGATCTTTATGACCTTGAATTTGGCAGGGTTGAATTCGAGTAGCCAGTTGCTGGACCACGTGTCCAGCCTGTCCAGGTCACTCTGTAGTCCTGCCTAATCCTCACCCGATTCGATTCTTCTCATTAACTTCACATCGTCTGTAAACAAGGTCACTTCTGAGTCTATCCCTCCCTTTATGTCATTCACATATACCAAGAACAGCACTGGTCCTAGGACTGACCCCTTTGGGACCCCGCTCGTCACAGGCGCCCACTGTTATACCTCATCACTTACTATGACTCGTTGTTGCTTCCCTGTCAGGTATTTGCCACAGTTCCTGTGGAGAACTGTGTCGAAGGCCTTCTTGCAGTGTGTGTGTGTGTGTGTGTGTGTGTGTGTGTGTGTGTGTGTGTGTGTGTGTGTGTGTGTACTCACCTATTTGTGGTTGCAGAGGTCGAGTCACAGTTGTTCAAGTTTTCTGTTTCCACTGACTCGTCTGGATCTTTAGCTTTTACATGTGTCCCTTCGTGCTGGTCATTTCCATGTGTGCCCCCTCGTTTTGGTCCCTCCCATGTGTCCTCCGTCCTGGTCCCTCCCATGTGTCCCCTCTTCCTAGTCCCTCTTATGTGTCCCCTCATCCTAGTCCCTCCCATGTGACCCCTCTTCCTGCTCCCTCCCATGTATCCCCTCATCCTACTCCCTCCCATGTGTCCCCTCATCCTAGTCCCTCCCATGTGTCCCGTCTTCCTACTCCCTCCCATGTGTCCCATCATCCTATTCCCTCCCATATGTCCCCTCATCCTAGTCCCGCCCATGTGTCCCCTCATCCTAGTACCTCCCGTGTGTCCCCTCATTCTGGTCCCTTCCATGTGTCCCCTCATCCTAGTCCCTCCTATGTGTCCCCTCATCCTAGTCCCTCCCATGTTTCCCCTCCTAGACCCTTCCATGTGTCCTCTCATCCTGGTCCCTCCCTTGTGTCCCCTCTTCCTCTGCTCTTGAGTTAACTAGCGTGGCTTACACCATGTCGTTGTGGGCTGTCACAGGTACTGCTGGATCCATGTATTGAGTGACCCCCCGCCACCACCACTACAACTACCATCACTACCACCACCACCACTACAACTACCATCACTACCACCACCACTACCACTACCACCACCACCACACTCCTTCCTCGTGTAGTCCATTTGTTCACTACCTCTCACTCAACCGATCTCTTCTCTCTTATGTTCCATTTTTTCATTTGTATTTCTAGTTTACAGGTGTGTGTTAGTTACCATGTTGTCCTAGGCACATGTCGATTAGACACTAGGCCTCGTGTGTGTGTGTGTGTGTGTGTGTGTGTGTGTGTGTGTGTGTGTGTGTGTGTGTGTGTGTGCGTGTGTGTGTGTTTGTTAGTGTGTGTGTGTGTGTGTGTGTGTGTGTGTGTGTGTGTGTGTGTTTATTCACCGATGTGTGCTTGTAGGAGGGGAGAGGGAGTCGTTCTGCTTCTCATAGGTCGAGGATTGTCCAGACTGTTTTTCTGTCTACATCTGCCAAGGGCCTGAGAAATTTAGGTGGGAGACGACGGCCAGTGTGTTCAAAACACTACAGTGGAGCCTCGGTGTTTGAACGTACCGAACCTCGAACAAAAGCGGAGTCCGAACAATTTTGTTCAGAGAGAGAGAAAAAAAAAATGACCCGGTCTTTGAACGTTTTCCTGGAGTCTGAACGAATTTACAAAAAAAAAAAAAAAAAAAAAAAAAAAAACTTTATAAGAAATCCCCGTTTCAAAAATGCTTTGAAGTCAACTCTGACACTGACCTGACTCTCCGAGACTTTTGGGAGAGTAAGTTCAACATCCTCTGGTGTGTGAGGCTGATAAAGCCTGGATAATATTGTTTCGGGCATCGAAATTTTCGCAGTTCGAACACCATCTAGGAACTAATTAAGTTCAAACATCGGGATTCCACTGTATTTCAAAAATTCAAGATATTTGTATATTTAAATAAATAAATATACAAAATAAATAAACTGAAGTGTTTGGTCGGCAGCGGGTCGGACAAAGGTATGTATGTATCCCCCTGTCTCGTAACCCCAGCCCCCTCCGTCTCAACCCACGCAAAAGAAATAGTGCAGAGTGTGACTTTAAGTTTCTAATGTAGTAAGTTATAAAAATAAACAAGAGCTACAAATACCCTCTCCAGAGGTCCAGGAGTTGGATGTAAAAAATTCCGATAGTTTCAAGAGTTTCGTATGTGCATACTGAAGACGCTCTTGGTTGAGAGAAGTAGACAACCCTCTTTCTCCATGAATTAAATAATTATCTCCCACTGCTGAAGAGCTGCATGGCCCATACGGATTTAACCTTTCTTCATAAAAATGAGACCCAAGAGCCAGAGCTAAGCCCAGGCAAGCACTCTTAATATTATGACGAGATGAATCAGTTGTGTTCTCAAGATTTCGGTGAAGGGCGAAACTTAAGAGGGCGACGTCTTCCCAAAAGTAAGTCTAAATCCCCTCCCCGCCAAAATAAGTTTAAATCCACCAATTTCTTCCCCAAACAAATTTAAATCCCAAACTCCCCAAAATCCCACTTGGCATAAATCCGTACACTGATTAAGCTCATTAGCCACACGCGGGGCCTCTCGACAAATGCGACACACAACTGAGAAAGAGGAATTTATCTTGCTTTGTAGGTCATTACAAGAACGAATGTACCCATTTTGGCCCAGGCGTATCCACGGGAACACAGCCTTGTCCACACCTGCTTGCCAACCCTCCTGCACGCAGAGCACCAACCAACATCCTGCAACACCACGTGCATCATCAACATTCTCTATCATTATCCTGCGTCCTCAAAAACATACATCAGCATCTTGTTACATTTCTCTCTTAGCTTGCGTCATCAATATTTTATATCGCCATCTTGATTTAGAATCAACAGATTACATCAATATCAACATCGTAATCCATGTAATTCTTCATTCAGGTAACTGCATGGATGTTCAACGATATTATGACTGTGGGTAACGTAACACTAATAAGAGGCAGGTAATGTAGCTTGTAGTCAGATGCTTCAATAAATTGTTTGAAATATACAGTATATCTACAGACTCTAGAACCTCTCTTATTTGCAAATTAAATATATATATATATATATATATATATATATATATATATATATATATATATATATATATATATATATATATATATATATATATATATATATATATATATATATATATATATATATACTGTATCTGCAAAATTGTTGATGTTTTGAAGCTTTCGATATTGTATTTGCTGAGCTGTGTATATTGGCCGAATGTTGAGCTGTATCATAGTACATTTATATTATTTGTTTGGCAGTTCTTAATACTAGTGTATATACGTGGCTTTTGTGTGTATTTGTACCAATTTGTAATTAACTATTCATAACAAATAGATTAATCTACCCTTGTTTAAAAAAAAAATAAAAAACTATTAAACTCCCAGAATATACGACGCACTCATTTAGTAAATTCTGTTGTTTAATTATTTATTATCTTAATAAGTAGGACTGAAGAAGCCTATTGTGTAGGCGAAACTATCATCTTGCATCTCCTCATGTCATTTTGTGTTCAGATGTTCCACTTGGATGATCAACTTCTCGCTCTTCCAAAGTCGATAAATATAATAATAAATAAAAACATGATGTGCATGGGGGGGAACACACATCTTATAGAAGAAACATTTATTGGGGGGGGGGACGTTTTGAGCTTTTAAAATCTTTAAAAAGTTCTTTTACAAGCTCTTAAAACATCTGAATGTTGTCCCTAGCGCAGCTAGTTGTGCGAGTGAGTTGTCTTTACGGCAGTCGACAGTACATCATTAAGCTTCATATCATGTGCAAGGCAAATCTTAATGAACAGATTACGTTTCGTGCTCATCGGAGTTTAATAAAGTTCTACTTAGAGCGAAGCGTGTTCTCTACACATACTGTCCATTCACCATATTTCTCTGGAAATCTTGCAACCCAACATATGGAATAATATATTTTTCAGCTAAATCAGTGTTGTTGCGTGTGTATTAGCAAGCAAAAGTTGGTGTACAAGTGCTGTGTGTGTGTGCGTGTGTGTGTGTGTGTGTGTGTGTGTGTGTGTGTGTGTGTGTGTGTGTGTGTGTGTGTGTGTGTGTGTGTGTGTGTGTGTGTGTGTGTGTGTGTGTGTCTGGGTGTATTTGTGTGTCTTGGTGTATCTGTGTGTATTTGTGTGTCTGTGTATTTGTGTGTCTGTGTGTATTTGTGTGTCTGTGTGTATGATTTCGTGGGAACGTGAGTGCTTGGAAGCGTGCGTGTATGACACGCTCTCAATGTGTATTTATATGATCATGAATATACTAAATTACATATTAAGTGACAGGCAATACCACACAAACTAGCTCATACGTGCAATTTACTGAGCAAATATTGAGCGTCCTACCACCTCCAGTGTTACCATGGTGAGGCGAGTCCTTCCACCTCCAGCGGTACCTGAATGACGTGTGCGACTGTGTGTTTACAAGAGAGATTTTCATTGCTACATTTAAAAAATTGCGTTGGGGCCAGAAGTACAAAGAAACTGCAGCCTTGAGAACACATAATGTTAGTTAGATAGGCAACCTCTAGATATGTCTGACCTAAGAGTTAGAATTGCCTAGTTAATAGTCTGAGGTAAAGGTTAGAGTCGTCTTTATAAATCTAAATTCAGAGTTTCTTTCAGTCTAACTTTTTATTTTTCGTTAGTACCTTATATCTGCCATTTAGCCTCAATCGACGCCACCTTTTTATAGTACGACTAGTGGCCCACAGCCACACCCAATGTGACTAGTGACCCGCAGCCACACTCAGTATGACCACTGACCCACAGCCATACTCAGTATGACCACTGATCCACAGCCACACCCAGTATGACCATTAACCCACAGCCACACTCAATATGATTAGTGATCCACAGCCACACCCATTATGACCAGCGACCCACAGCCACACCCAATATGACTAGTGACTCACAGCCACACTCAGTATGACCAGTGACCCACAGCCACACCCAATATGACTAGTGATCCACAGCCACACTCAGTATGACCAGTGACCCAAAGCCACACCTAATATGACCAGTAACCCACAGCCACACCCAATATAACCAGTAACCCACAGTCACACCTAGTATGACCAGTAACCCACAGCCACATCCAGAATGACCAGTGACCGACGGCCACATCCAATGTGACCAGCGACCCAGACCCATCTTCAGTGTGACGACTGACCCATAGTAACGCCCACAGTGTGGCCCAACAGACCCAGGAGTCCTGGGAACTAGAGCATATAAGGGCAGGATGACATTCGCCCTCACACCACAATTAATTCCATCAGAGTGCCTGCTGAAACTACCTTGCCAAGTCCTTCCTGCTCACCCGTTCCTTCTTATCGCACACACCAGTCCTCCTTCAGTTCCCTTCTAGTTTACCCTCCTCCCTTCATCGCCTTCCCTTCGCTTTCTGCTTCTAACAGGGCTCCCACAAATACCTTTTCCCTTCAAGTACAATGAAAAATTTTTTTAAGCGTTTTATTGCAGTAGATGTGTGAGTGACTTATTCAGCCATCCTCCTCCTCCTCCTCTTAGTCTTCCTCTTCCTCATAATCATTAATTTAATGGCTATCAGAATGATGAATCTATTTCCATACAATGCGCTACATAACGCAAACAGTAACAACACTAAGGCAAAGTTACCACTAACAGTTTGTTAATTCGATATCGTTATTATGTACAAAATACGCATCTTAGAACCAGAGTGAGTGAAGTAAACAGTGCCAAAAGTATCACAGTGCCACAGGACGAAATGTTTTCCTGTGTCTGACAGAAGCCACCGTTGGATCAGTGACAACAGTAGCACACTGGCACTGTTAGCCCCAGCCCTGCAACAGCACCAGCAGTGCAGCCGGCAGCTAATTCCTAAGCCGTTGTCAGGCAGAAGCCTTTGTTGAATCAGTGCTAACAGTGCTGTACGGCGCTGTTAGTACCAGCCCTGCAACAGCACCAACAGGGCCGCCGGCAGCTAAGCTGTAAGCCGTGGACAATAAAGTCCTTTTCATAACGCAGGATCGTGACATGAGCCTCGGGGCCCACCAGGTAAATCCCCCATTCACATGTGAACTAAAAATAAATTCTGCTGGCTCAAGACGAGTGTTATCAGTGACAACATGATATTATGAGTGTCAGGCAAGGCACTCCCTTTTACTTCTCCAGTTTATGAATTTAAGCATATTACCATGTGTATGCTAATTCGTTTTTCCTCCCTTTCTGCTAAGGTTGGTCTTGTTGACGTTACTTACCTTTGTGAGCCTGCATATTGCAGGAGCAGTTCTTTGCCGGGCAATACCAAACAAGCTTTAAAATGTCTAAGCTGAAAGCTACTTAAGCACAGGGTGCAGCCACGCTGCTTCAGAGAACCGGGAAAAGCGTTTGATAAACGCTTTTCCCGGATTACAAAGCTCACTAGAGTATAGGAAAACCCTCGCAAGAGTGCGTGGAAATACATGGAAGTTTATGAAAGAGCAAGAGATTACATAAGAACACATGGGAATTACACACTAGAGAAGATTCTCCACTGTCCAAATCGAGGCTATATGCTGAGAAGCACTAACTAGTCTAGCCGCTCCTAATTCTCTCTAGATAGTTGAGATAAGGACAGTATAGCAGAAGGCGGAAGCCATAAAAGATTCAAAGGTGGGGTAATACAGATTACGAAAGAGAGAAACCAGCAACATTATCGTGTTCTCCGTGAGAGAAAAGCCTCCTCCTGGGATTAAGGATTCCCAGGGCCAGACGAACAGACAATAGGCAACGTCTGAGAGAAAAGGAGTTAAAGTGAGAGGGCCGCCCCTTGAATGCTACTCAAAGGAATGAGAGGCTAAAGAATGAGGTGCGTGCAAAATGCCTGTGTAAACCTCGTTGTCTGGAATGTAAAAAGGGAGTCTAATTTACATTGTGTCTTACGAATAATGTAAATTTTTCTCTCTCCCAAGAAGCATTACAGATGGCTGAACCTGATATAGGTGGACACAAGAGAATGGAGAGGCTGAAAATGATGATTTATAAGAGTGGTATTTAGCTTGGGTAATTATCGACTCAAGAGACATTTCTGCATTTTGGGGGTATTTATCAGCTGACTTTGTTTAATGTATATATAATACACACACACACACTCATATATATATATATATATATATATATATATATATATATATATATATATATATATATATATATATATATATATATATATATATATATATATATATATATATACACACATACATCCGTTTGTGGGTAACATTAACACTGTCGAGAGAATGAAGAGGAAGTGCTATAAGTAATAATAATAATAACTGAGCAGTTCACACAGCGGCTATATATTGGTTATGGGAAATAATAAGCAACTCAGTTTAAAGAGAGCTTCATCTGTGTCTTCACTTGGATATCTATACTCTTTCTACTGGAGCTGACCTTACCATGGTACCCATTATAAAGTATTCTTCCGAGTGAGTTTAGTTTTACTCGCCTCACCTTGGTACCTATAACAAAACATTAAGCCTCTACAAAAGATGAATAATGGTTGCTTTTCACTTTTTTTCAGATTCTCTTCTTTCTTCAATACTAAGTAATTATTTGAGAAAACTCCTTTATTATATATCCTACTAATTTTGCGTCCATTCGACCCACTAACAAATCTCTTAACTCTAATTCTTTTAACTTTAGACCATTTGTATTTATAAATATAGTAGTTTATGAATTATATGCAAAATCTGGAGAAAAATATAATGATGATTTACATAATAAGTATAATGATAGAGAAGAATATGAAGGTTTAATACACTGAGAGATGTATGTCTCTCAGGGTATACATAATGTTTATTCACTATTGTATTTATGAAAATAACCTCGATTGGTGGTGAACGGGTTACACGCTGCGTTAATGATCTTTTGTGTAGTAGTTAGAAATTAAACCTAATTAACCAACAGTAGAATATCACAAATTACGGATCATTCAGTTTGGTTTGAAATGTATTGCGTTTTCGGGGATATTTTCACTCAGGGGATGAATTTCACTGCAAATTCGCCCCACCAGACAATACATAGATCTCATTTTCCACACTGATCCACCTCAACCACAGCAACCGTGCCACAACACCACACGGCTACTGACCAGTGCCTCTTCCCCAGCTACTACAGACAGCAGTACCACAACACCACACAACTACTGACCAGTGCCTCCCCACCCAGCTCCTGCAGACAGCAGTGCCACAACACCACACGACTACTGACCAGTGCCTCCTCACTCAGCTCCTGCAGACAGCAGTACCACAACACCACACGACTACTGACCAGTGCCTCCCCACCCAGCTCCTGCAGACAGCAGTGCCACAACACCACACAATTACTGACCAGTGCCTCCCCACCCAGCTCCTGGAGACAGCAGTGCCACAACACCACACGACTACTGACCAGTGCGTCCTCACTCAGCTCCTGCAGACAGCAGTACCACAACACCACACGACTACTGACCAGTGCCTCCCCACCCAGCTCCTGCAGACAGCAGTGCCACAACACCACACGACTACTAACCAGTGCCTCCCCACCCAGCTCCTGCAGACAGCAGTGCCACAACACCACACGACTACTGACCAGTGCCTCCCCACCCAGCTCTCACAGAGACTCTCCCTCCTGCCCAGCTGTGTCAACAGACGCGTGTGGCTAGCGTGAGAGGCTGTGAGAAGCCCTTGTTGTCTTACTCTTCGCCATTCTGGGTCGTGCTAGAGGAAGTACCTCTCTCCCTCTCCACTACAGTGGGTCGCACTTCAGTCCCATTTCCTGTTCACCCCAATGGGTCGCATTTCAATGTCACACTTCCTCTCCACTACAGTGGGTAACACTCTCCCTCTCCACTACAGTGGGTAGCACTCTCCCTCTCCACTACAGTGGGTAGCACTCTCCCTCTCCACTTCAGTGGGTCGCACTCTCCCTCTCTACTACAGTGGGTCGCACTCTCCCTCTCTACTACAGTGGGTCGCACTGCAGTCCAACTTCTGTTTCAGTACACTGTTTCCTACAGGAGTCTCTTTCTTTAGCTCATCACAGCGAGATCAGTACATCCTCCCTGATGATACCTGGTCCACCTTCCTCATGCCTGATCTCTAACGTAAGTTTTCAACAAGATATGTCTTCCGCGAAGACCCACACTGTTATCCACGCAAGGAACCCCTCATATTACGTGATATCTGATAAACTGTACGATATAACCGTCAAGGCAGCGGAAGGCGTAGCAGGAATAGTGAAAACATCGTATGACTAACACCCGTGTGGGGGAGAAAGTTTCCAATTTTTTCGTGACAAACAAAATACCGCCACCAGCACACCACAGGAAGTTCCCCCAAGTTGGTTAATTCACTCACCAAGTGCCTCATTGCATATACATAGAGTTACAGGTATTGCGCGGCTTAACAAATTGGTGAGATGAGGCTTACACGTTAGCTCTTAAAACAACACCAAAATGCCATTTTCAAGCCAGTTTATATATATATATATATATATATATATATATATATATATATATATATATATATATATATATATATATATATATATATATATATATATAACCACCGTGAAAGAATAGTGAAATTACAAGCGATTTCGTGATTTCTCACATTATCTATATTAAAAATAGTGAAACAGAAGACTTAATAAGGCTGTGTGTGTGTGAGAGAGAGAGAGAGAGAGAGAGAGAGAGAGAGAGAGAGAGAGAGAGAGAGAGAGAGAGAGAGAGAGAGAGAGAGAGAGAGATAGAGAGAGAGAGAACACATTATAAGACCTTCTTAGTTTTAAGGGGAAGCAAAAAATAATAAAAAAAAAGACTGCTTCTCGTTTTTGACATTTCAGTAATGACAACGAAATGTGTAAAGCCTAAGAGGTTCACTAATTAACCCAGAGTTTATTAATGCAAACTCGCCTTGCCGTGTTTACTGACTAATCTCCACTGATAAATTATTCATGCGCTGCAAAATAACTAATGCAGTGAAAATGAGCAACGACAAATATTTCACTTTGGATTATTTTTATAGTCTGCAATCCTAGGAAGACAGCACCTGCAATCCTAGAAAGATAGCACCTGCAATCCTAGAAAGATAGCACCTGCAATCCTAGAAAGATAGCACCTGCAATCCTAGGAAGATAGCACCTGCAATCCTAGGAAGACAGCACCTGCAATCCTAGGAAGACAGCACCTGCAATCCTAGAAAGATAGCACCTGCAATCCTAGAAAGATAGCACCTGCAATCCTAGAAAGATAGCACCTGCAATCCTAGGAAGATAGCACCTGCAATCCTAGGAAGATAGCACCTGCAATCCTAGGAAGACAGCACCTGCAATCCTAGAAAGATAGCACCTGCAATCCTAGGAAGATAGCACCTGCAATCCTAGGAAGATAGCACCTGCAATCCTAGAAATATAGCACCTGCAATCCTAGAAAGATAGCACCTGCAATCCTAGGAAGATAGCACCTGCAATCCTAGGAAGATAGCACCTGCAATCCTAGAAAGATAGCACCTGCAATCCTAGGAAGATAGCACCTGCAATCCTAGGAAGACAGCACCTGCAATCCTAGGAAGACAGCACCTGCAATCCTAGAAAGATAGCACCTGCAATCCTAGGAAGATAGCACCTGCAATCCTAGGAAGACAGCACCTGCAATCCTAGGAAGACAGCACCTGCAATCCTAGAAAGATAGCACCTGCAATCCTAGGAAGACAGCACCTGCAATCCTAGGAAGACAGCACCTGCAATCCTAGGAAGACAGCACCTGCAATCCTAGGAAGACAGCACCTGCAATCCTAGGAAGACAGCACCTGCAATCCTAGGAAGACAGCACCTGCAATCCTAGGAAGACAGCACCTGCAATCCTAGGAAGACAGCACCTGCAATCCTAGGAAGACAGCACCTGCAATCCTAGGAAGACAGCACCTGCAATCTTAGGAAGACAGCACCTGCAATCCTAGGAAGATAGCACCTGCAATCCTAGGAAGACAGCATCTGCAATCCTAGGAAGACAGCATCTGTAATCCTAGGAAGACAGCACCTGCAAGCCTAGGAAGACAGCACCTGCAATCCTAGGAAGACAGCACCTGCAATCCTAGGAAGACAGCACCTGCAATCCTAGGAAGACAGCACCTGCAATCCTAGGAAGACAGCACCTGCAATCCTAGAAAGATAGCACCTGCAATCCTAGGAAGACAGCACCTGCAATCCTAGGAAGACAGCACCTGCAATCCTAGGAAGACAGCACCTGCAATCCTAGGAAGACAGCACCTGCAATCCTAGGAAGACAGCACCTGCAATCCTAGGAAGACAGCACCTGCAATCCTAGGAAGACAGCACCTGCAATCCTAGGAAGACAGCACCTGCAATCTTAGGAAGACAGCACCTGCAATCCTAGGAAGATAGCACCTGCAATCCTAGGAAGACAGCATCTGCAATCCTAGGAAGACAGCATCTGTAATCCTAGGAAGACAGCACCTGCAAGCCTAGGAAGACAGCACCTGCAATCCTAGGAAGACAGCACCTGCAAGCCTAGGAAGACAGCATCTGCAATCCTAGGAAGACAGCACCTGCAATCCTAGGAAAATAGCACCTGCAATCCTAGGAAGACAGCATCTGCAATCCTAGGAAGACAGCATCTGCAATCCTAGGAAGACAGCACCTGCAAGCCTAGGAAGAAAGCACCTGCAATCCTAGGAAGACAACACCTGCAATCCTAGAAAGACAACACCTGCAATCCTAGAAAGACAACACCTGCAATCCTAGGAAGACAACACCTGCAATCCTAGGAAGACAACACCTGCAAACCTAGGAAGACAACACCTGCAATCCTATGAAGACAACACCTGCAAACATTGTTATTACATCATTTTATTATCCACCTTTATTAAGGCGTTACTAATAAAAAGCTGGAAAGAACAGCAGTAAGGAGACCTACAATGCGTGCCGTCTCGCCCGGGCACTGAACCCGGGTCCATTTGCTTGTGAGTCAGTACCCTGCTCTTTTCGTCTCCCTTCCGCCATACATATAATTTAATAAGCAAAATAACGAAAATTTCCATATTAAAAAACAAAGGCGCTAAACCCATATGGGTCATAAATAAGAAAAAAGGTAATCCTGTGTGAGAGAATAAATGAAGAGAACACAGTGATCCTTCTATGTCTAAATGAAGAGAACACAGTGATCCTTCTATGTCTAAATGAAGAGAACACAGTGATCCTTCTATGTCTAAATGAAGAGAACACAGTGATCCTTCTATGTCTAAATGAAGAGAACACAGTGATCCTTCTATGTCTAAATGAAGAGAACACAGTGATCCTTCTATGTCTAAATGAAGAGAACACAGTGATCCTTCTATGTCTAAATGAAGAGAACACAGCGATCCTTCTATGTCTAAATAAAGAGGAGAACACTTGATCCTTCTATGTCTAAACGAAGAGAACAGAGCGATTCTTCTATTTCTAAATGAAGAGAACACAGTGATCCTTCTAAGTCTAAATGAGAGAACACAGTGATCCTTCTAAATCTAAATGAGAGAACACAGTGATCCTTCTAAATCTAAATGAAGAGAACACAGTGATCCTTCTAAATCTAAATGAGAGAACACAGTGATCCTTCTAAATCTAAATGAAGAGAACGCAGCGATTCTTCTATGTGTAAACGAAGAGACGAACACTGTGATCTTTCTATGTCTAAATGGAGAGACGAACGCTGTGATCTTTCTATGTCTAAATGAAGAGAACACAGTGATCCTCGTATGTCTAAATGAAGAGACGAACACTGTGATCTTTCTATGTCTAAATGAAGAGAACACTGATCTTTCTATGTCTAAATGAAGAGGGGAACACTGTGATCCTTCTATGTCTAAATGAAGAGAACACAGTGATCCTCGTATGTCTAAATGAAGAGACGAACATTGATCCCTCTAACTGTGGGTCAGAATAAACGAGGAAAAAATCACACAATCCGATTAATAAATCCCACAAATGGAACGCGCAGTAATTATAAATATATATATTTAGATTTAATCATACAATTAACTAATTTTTCGATATTGATGCCGCGCGTGTTGTCCTGATGAATTTTGGGGGGGTACCAGGTGAAGCGACACAAACATTACCACCGACTACTGTATTGTAGTTGTTAGCAGCAGCAGAAGTAACAATAGCACGAATATCCCTCCCCCCCCCACACACACAAAATAAAAAAAACAATAGCTTTAGCTACAACGTAGGCGACACCGTTAACAGCAGCAGCAGTCGTGGCAAAAGCAAATACTACAGTAGAAGCAAGGAAAGCAGCAACTGCAATATCAACATCAGCGATATCAGCAACAGCAACAGTAGTAGCAACAGCAGTACCACCACCAGCAGCAGTACCACCACCAGCAGCAGTACCACCACCAGCAAAAGTACCAGCAGCAGTACCACCCACAGCAGCAGTACCACCACCACCAGCAGCAGTACCACCACTAGCAAAAGTACCAGCAGCAGTACCACCCACAGCAGCAGTACCACCAGCAGCAGCAGTACCACCACCACCAGCAGTACCACCACCAACAGCAGTACCACCACCAGCAGAAGTACCAACAGCAGTACCACCCACAGCAGCAGTACCACCACCACCAGCAGTACTACCACCAGCAGAAGTACCACCACCAGCAGCAGTAGCACCACCAGCAGCAGTACCACCACCAGCAACAGTACCACCCACAGCAGCAGTACCACCACCACCAGCAGTACCACCACTAGCAGCAGTACCACCACCAGCAGAAGTACCACCACCAGCAGCAGTACCACCACCAGCAGCAGTACCACCACCAGCAGCAGTACCACCACCAGCAGCAGTACCACCACCAGCAACAGTACCACCACCAGCAGCAGTACCACCACCACCAGCAGTACCACCACTAGCAGCAGTACCACCACCAGCAGAAGTACCACCACCAGCAGCAGTACCACCACCAGCAGAAGTACCACCACCAGCAGCAGTACCACCACCAGCAGCAGTACCACCACCAGCAGCAGTATCACCCACAGCAGCAGTACCACCACCAACAGCAGTACCACCCACAGCAGCAGTACCACCACCAACAGCAGTACCACCCACAGCAGCAGTAGCACCAGCAGCAGCAGTAGCACCACCAGCAGCAGTACCACCCACAACAGCAGTACCACCCACAGCAGCAGTACCACCCACAGCAGCAGTACCACCCACAGCAAAGCGTCACCGAATCTAACATACCGCCACATCCCTTCATGTACATTACGAGGGAAAATTTATCAGAGAAAGAGCAAGCGATGGCGCACACAGAGAGGTAGGTCGAGTGTCAGCCGTCAGCTGCATCAACAGTCAGCCCCTATGTGAGCCTGGCTGGCCGGGGGACTGACATGGCTGTCTCGTTAGTGATATTCCCTCAAGCGAGGGGTCAGAGGGACAAGTACCACAGCTCCTCTATGGCGTTGTTACCCCTATAACCCCCACCTGCAACTGCTGACACATTTTTTTTCTTACATAACGGACCACAATGAGAGATCATTAAAAAAAAATCAGCAAGTATCCATAAGATATCTCGATAGACAGATATCTACAATCAGTACCCGATCAGCCGGGCTGTGGTTCGTACTTTGGACTACGTAAGGACAGCAGTAACAGCCTGGTTGATCAGGCCCTAATCCACCGGGAGGCCTAGTCAAGGATTGGACCGAGGGGGTGCTGAACCCTCGAACACCCTCCATGTAGACGTTTCTTGAAGAGGCTCGAACGTGTCAGGTAAGAAAGAAGGCAGAATTATCTTCTACAAAATATGAAATGGACAAAAAAAATGGTAACCCATTTTGATATTGGAAACAGAAACAACATATCTGAGAAGCTACTTTGTGAACATTACTTAGTCATATATGAAGAGGAACTAACAATGGGCGAGAGAAAAAATGCAACTTTCTGTCGGGAGGTTAATGACTCGAGAAAGAAAATAAGGAACAAGCTGCAGAGGTGTTTTAAATACGTACATGTGTAAATGGAGACAGATGCTCTGCTTTGAAAATTGTAAAAAGTAAAGCAGTTGTATTTAAAACGGGTGGTAATAATGGTAGAATTACCGACACAATGTTAGGTAAGTGGTCACAGATGCAACTAATATGACATTTTATTGTGGCAATGTTTCGCTATCCAAGAGCTTTGTCAAGCCGTTACGTTTGATAAAGCTCTTTGACAAGGAGAGAGAAACGTTGTCACAGTAGAATATCACATTAGTTGCATATGTGACCATTTACCTAACATCATGTCGGTAATTCTTACATTATTACAACCCGATTTACATACAACTGCTTCACTTTTTACAATTTTCAAAGCAGAGCATTATCTGAGGCCAGAGTTTAGACGTAGCGAGACTATTGTGGCTCCACCAATTCTTTACCGTTCTGGAGCACAGTACCTCCGAAATATTAATGCAAATAATGGCAGATATTATGGTACGATACAGAATTACTCAAATTTTGAGGCTGAACGAAAGAGGCTTTCTCAAGTTATCGTAAATGAACCTATAGGGTAAGGCATTCCCCTTCCGGGATATGTAATTGCTTATCACAGATCATCTTACACACATATGATGCAATTTCTTGCACACACATCAGGAATCCATGTTAAATGAAACAAAAGCAACGAATAAGCAGCGAAATATGATATTGTTTAGCAGCTTACAGATATGAGCTGATCAAACAGGGGAGACTTCCCTATCAGTTCATTTCAATAAAAAACACCATAAATCATTTTCGTGGTTTCGTTATCTGCCATACCATGTACGCGCACTCCTGCTCAATATTTTTATGCAGCGGCAACCAATCGGTACAGCGGAAAACATCGATAACGCTCCCAGGATGAAACGGAGCACCCAGGTCAGTATCAACTGCGAATATTGAGAGAAGAATTCTTCTTGGTGGGCGAGGGTAGTGGGCTGGGGAGGGAAGGGAAGGAATGGAGAGATAAGGAAAGAGAGGTAAGAGATGGAAGGAAAAGGGTAAAAATAACTACAAGACCACCATAAATAATAATAATAATAATAATAATAATAATAATAATAATAATAGAAATAAGGGTAATAATAATAACGCTAATAAAATTAATGATGATAATAATAAAAATAATAAAATAACAATAATAATGATAATAGTAATAGTAATAATATTATAATCATAAAACATCATCATCATCATAATAATAATAATAATTCCAAGACCCTGGTCGATCCCAATATTCCTATATGTAACTGGTCTTTATTACTCATGTTTTATTACCTGAAGTTACACTCATTTGGTCTCAAATACACTGCCTTTCATTCTGTGTTGCATCTACTAAAACAAATTACTTATAACCTTCAAAATAAGTGTATACTCGATCGGCCATTGCCACCTAGTCTGCTGTGAGGTGTCCTTAGAGTTGCTCCTACGATTAGAAGCAATGTCTGAAGGGGGATCCTATCATGGCCTCCCATGTTTGCTGTGAAGGCCCTTACCTGTAGACACAGTCGGATGGTGGTGGTCTTTTTCTAACCAGGGACCGTCTCTTACAGGTCACACTCTTCCCCTCCATCACACACACACACACACACACACACACACACACACACACACACACACACACACACACACACACACACAAGAAGGTGACCCGAGCTCTGGAAATGCCAGAAAGAAGAAAAACATAGCTGATTTTGTGCTGCCATCTCTCCAGCACTCTCGTAAATCAATCACGTGTGTAATCAGATCAATTTACTCTCCACAGCCACCAGATAGCAGCATCAGTGTCGTCTATTGCGGATAAAGTAGCCTGAATGTCCGTACTCAGCCTCCCGTGTACTTTTTATGACAGTACTCATTTCCCAGCGTAGTTAGAATGACCGTACTTGTTATCCAGAGTAGCTTGAATGGTCGTACTCATTACTAGAGAAGTCTGAATGACCGTCCTTAGCATCATGAATACACGTACTCCTCATTCTCTTGTGATTACGATTTTTTTTAGAACGAGGATCCTAATTTTTTCAGTACAACTGTGAGACTCTGTTTCTTAAACCCGGAAGCGAACATTTCTTAACAACTTCGAGTTAATCAAACTAACCCACAAATTGAAAATGAAAAATGGATGATGTTTCGCTCCCTTTCGGACCTTTATCAAACTGAGAGTGAATGGTCCAGGACGACTCCCCCTTCCCCCCAACATCGTCCAGTCTTCCCTAACTTGCGGGTTAGTAGTAAACTGTTCCAGCCACGGTATTGTGGCTTGTGTTTATTGTAAATCAAAGAGTTACTGTGAAGAATTTGTTTTTTCCGAGGTGTTGTTACTCGAGTGATCTGTTATTTACTTGTAGTTCCGGGGGTCATCGACCCCGCGACCCGCACGCAAATGGGAAGGGAAATATGACAGGTACAAGAACTGTTAACAATACCACAGGATATTAAAAGTACTTATATACTGAGAACAAGTAAAAGCCCATCACCTGGCGTATTTACGAGACACAGAGAGAAAAGATTAGCAATCCTGCCACAAGACAGAGAGAAAAGATAACCAATCCTGCCAGAGTGCTAAACGTTTAGCAGGCTCTCGTTGAACTCGTACGGTAAAATAGTAGTATCTCAAGAATGTGAAAACGTATACGTGAAACACGAGCCACACCGACTCGTTGACGTCAGGGTCTCCGACCTAAACGAGTGACACTATGCCAATCTATATTTGCGTAATAAGATGTTGGTGAAGCAAGTGTGATAATGTGGCCCATCCTTCTGTGCCGCTGTGGCGAGGAACGAGGCCACCCTGAGTGTCAATATACAGCCAGTGTGTACAATAACACAATCCTAACGACCCAATTGCTCAATAAAGCGTTACGTCTTGTCATTGCGACCCATCGTATAACCAGACATAAGCCATCGCTAGTATCTGCACGCTGCATAATCAATACGCAACGAAGCGACTAATGTCTCACATCACTTTGCTTTACGCCAGCTGGAAGCCAAGCAAAATCGAAACTAAAAACGCTAAAGGTCAATTAAGAGTGTGGGCTCCTGGAGATCACATTACACAGCATTATAGTGACCAGGGACCTTCAGTGGTCCAACTTAACTGTGTGGTTTATGTGCAATTCCCTTAATGAGAGTATAAAGTGGGAACATTGGATTACAGTGCAACTCAGGATGCTTATATCTTCAACTCTGTACCTGAGAACCTGTGTATTCCTTCTCTGGATCTATATCCTGTCAACCACTGGGCAAGCAATCATCCATTGAGTAAAACGTCATCTACTGTGTATATGTTCACCCACTGGGCATTGTATATACACAAACGGTTTCGTTATATCACTCACTAATAGGGAAACTATACAATAAAACTGAAATTACTCTCACTGTCGACAGCTCAAAGATAACGATATAATACATGTTATCACACTGGCCGATTCCCACCAAGGCAGGGTGGCCCGAAAAAGAAAAACTTTCACCATCATTCACTCCATCACTGTCTTGCCAGAAGGGTGCTTTACACTACAGTTTTTAAACTGCAACATTAACACCCCTCCTTCAGAGTGCAGGCACTGTACTTCCCATCTCCAGGACTCAAGTCCGGCCTGCCGGTTTCCCTGAACCCCTTCATAAATGTTACTTTGCTCACACTCCAACAGCACCTCAAGTATTAAAAACCATTTGTCTCCATTTACTCCTATCAAACACGCTCACGCATGCCTGCTGGAAGTCCAAGCCCCTCGCACACAAAACCTCCTTTACCCCCTCCCTCCAACCTTTCCTAGGCCGACCCCTACCCCGCCTTCCTTCCACTACAGACTGATACACTCTTGAAGTCACTCTGTTTCGCTCCATTCTCTCTACATGTCCGAACCACCTCAACAACCCTTCCTCAGCCCTTTGGACAACAGTTTTGGTAATCCCGCACCTCCTCCTAACTTCCAAACTACGAATTCTCTGCATTATATTCACACCACACATTGCCCTCAGACATGACATCTCCACTGCCTCCAGCCCTCTCCTCGCTGCAACATTCATCACCCATGCTTCACACCCATATAAGAGCGTTGGTAAAACTATACTCTCATACATTCCCCTCTTTGCCTCCAAGGACAAAGTTCTTTGTCTCCACAGACTCCTAAGTGCACCACTCACCCTTTTCCCCTCATCAATTCTATGATTCACCTCATCTTTCATAGACCCATCTGCTGACACGTCCACTCCCAAATATCTGAATACATTCACCTCCTCCATACTCTCTCCCTCCAATATGATATCCAATCTTTCATCACCTAATCTTTTTGTTATCCTCATAATCTTACCCTCTCCTGTATTCACTTTTAATTTTCTTCTTTTGCACACCCTACCAATATATATATATATATATATATATATATATATATATATATATATATATATATATATATATATATATATATATGTGTGTGTGTGTGTGTGTGTGTGTGTGTGTGTGTGTGTGTGTGTGTGTGTGTGTGTGTGTGTGTGTGTGTGTGTGTGTGTGTACTCACCTAGTTGAGGTTGCGGGGGTCGAATCCGAGCTCCTGGCCCCGCCTCTTCACTGATCGCTACTAGGTCACTCTCCCTGAGCCGTGAGCTTTATCATACCTCTGCTTAAAGCTATGTATGGATCCTGCCTCCACTACATCACTTCCCAAACTATTCCACTTACTGACTACTCTGTGGCTGAAGAAATACTTCCTAACATCCCTGTGATTCATCTGTGTCTTCAGCTTCCAACTGTGTCCCCTTGTTACTGTGTCCAATCTCTGGAACATCCTGTCTTTGTCCACCTTGTCAATTCCTCTCAGTATTTTGTATGTCGTTATCATGTCCCCCCTATCTCTCCTGTCCTCCAGTGTCGTCAGGTTGATTTCCCTTAACCTCTCCTCGTAGGACATACCTCTTAGCTCTGGGACTAGTCTTGTTGCAAACCTTTGCACTTTCTCTAGTTTCTTTACGTGCTTGGCTAGGTGTGGGTTCCAAACTGGTGCCGCATACTCTAACATGGGCCTAACGTACACTGTGTACAGGGTCCTGAATGATTCCTTATTAAGATGTCGGAATGCTGTTCTGAGGTTTGCTAGGCGCCCATATGCTGCAGCAGTTATTTGGTTGATGTGCGCTTCAGGAGATGTGCCTGGTGTTATACTCACCCCAAGATCTTTTTCCTTGAGTGAGGTTTGTAGTCTCTGGCCCCCTAGACTGTACTCCGTCTGCGGTCTTCTTTGCCCTTCCCCAATCTTCATGACTTTGCACTTGGTGGGATTGAACTCCAGGAGCCAATTGCTGGACCAGGTCTGCAGCCTGTCCAGATCCCTTTGTAGTTCTGCCTGGTCTTCGATCGAGAGAATTCTTCTCATCAACTTCACGTCATCTGCAAACAGGGACACCTCAGAGTCTATTCCTTCCGTCATGTCGTTCACAAATACCAGAAACAGCACTGGTCCTAGGACTGACCCCTGTGGGACCCTGCTGGTCACAGGTGCCCACTCTGACACCTCGCCACGTACCATGACTCGCTGCTGTCTTCCTGACAAGTATTCCCTGATCCATTGTAGTGCCTTCCCTGTTATCCCTGCTTGGTCCTCCAGTTTTTGCACCAATCTCTTGTGTGGAACTGTGTCAAACGCCTTCTTGCAGTCCAAGAAAATGCAATCCACCCACCCCTCTCTCTCTTGTCTTACTGCTGTCACCATGTCATAGAACTCCAGTAGGTTTGTGACACAGGATTTCCCGTCCCTGAAACCATGTTGGCTGCTGTTGATGAGATCGTTCCTTTCTAGGTGTTCCACCACTCTTCTCCTGATAATCTTCTCCATGATTTTGCATACTATACATGTCAGTGACACTGGTCTGTAGTTTAATGCTTCATGTCTGTCTCCTTTTTTAAAGATTGGGACTACATTTGCTGTCTTCCATGCCTCAGGCAATCTCCCTGTTTTGATAGATGTATTGAATATTGTTGTTAGGGGTACACATAGCGCCTCTGCTCCCTCTCTCAATACCCATGGGGAGATGTTATCTGGCCCCATTGCCTTTGAAGTATCTAGCTCACTCAGAAGCCTCTTCACTTCTTCCTCGGTTGTGTGCACTGTGTCCAGCACATGGTGGTGTGCCCCACCTCTCCGTCTTTCTGGAGCCCCTTCTGTCTCCTCTGTGAACACTTCTTTGAATCTCTTGTTGAGTTCCTCACATACTTCACGGTCATTTCTTGTTGTCTCTTCTCCTTCCTTCCTTAGCCTGATTACCTGGTCCTTGACTGTTGTTTTCCTCCTGATGTGACTGTACAACAGTTTCGGGTCAGATTTGGCTTTCGCTGCTATGTCGTTTTCATATTGTCTTTGGGCCTCCCTTCTTATCTGTGCATATTCGTTTCTGGCTCTACGACTGCTCTCCTTATTCTCCTGGGTCCTTTGCCTTCTATATTTCTTCCATTCCCTAGCACACTTGGTTTTTGCCTCCCTGCACCTTTGGGTAAACCATGGGCTCATCCTGGCTTTTTCATTATTCCTGTTACCCTTGGGTACAAACATCTCCTCAGCCTCCTTGCATTTTGTTGCTACATATTCCATCATCTCATTAACTGTATGTGTGTGTATGTGTGTGTGTGTGTGTGTGTGTGTGTGTGTGTGTGTGTGTGTGTGTGTGTGTGTGTGTGTACTCACCTATTTGTGGTTGCAGGGGTCGAGTCACAGCTCCTGGCCCCGCCTCTTCGCTGATTGCTACTAGGTCCTCTCTCTCCCTGCCCCATGAGCTCTATCATACCTCGCCTTAAAACTATGTATGGTTCCCGCCTCCACTACATCACTTTCTAGGCTATTCCATGGCCTGACTACTCTATGACTGAAGAAATACTTCCTAACATCCCTTTGATTCATCTGAGTCTTCAACTTCCAATTGTGACCTCTTGTGTCTGTGTCCCATCTCTGGAACATCCCGTCTTTGTCCACCTCGTCTATTCCGCGCAGTATTTTATATGTCGTTATCATGTCTCCCCTGACCCTCCTGGCCTCCAGTGCCGTCAGGCCGATTTCCCTCAACCTTTCTTCATAGGACAATCCCCGTAGCTCTGGGACTAGTCTTGTTGCAAACCTTTGCACTTTCTCTAATTTCTTGACGTGCTTGACTAAGTGTGGATTCCAAACTGGTGCTGCATACTCCAGTATGGGCCTGACGTAGATGGTGTACAGAGTCTTAAACGAATCCTTACTGAGGTATCGGAACGCTATCCGTAGGGTTGCCAGGCGCCCGTATGCTGCAGCAGTTATCTGATTGATGTTCGCCTCAGGAGATATGCTCGGTGTTATACTCACCACCAGATATTTTTCCTTGAGTGAGGTTTGCAGTCTTTGACCATCTAAACTATATTGTGTCTGCGGTCTTCTTTGCCCTTCCCCAATCTTCATGACTTTGCATTTGGCAGGGTTAAATTCAAGGAGCCAGTTGCTGGACCAGGCTTGTAGCCTGTCCAGGTCTCTTTGTAGTCCTGCCTGATCCTCGTCCGATTCGATTCTTCTCATTAACTTCACATCGTCTGCAAACAAGGACACTTCTGAGTCTATCCCTTCCGTTATGTCGTTCACGTATACCAAGAACAGCACAGGTCCTAGGACTGACCCCTGTGGAACCCCGCTTGTCACAGGCGCCCACTCTGACACCTCGTCGCGTACCATGACTCGTTGTTGCCTCCCTGTCAGATATTCTCTGATCCATTGCAGTGCCTTTCCTGTTATGTGTGCCTGGTCCTCTAGCTTTTGCAGTAACCTCTTGTGAGGAACTGTGTCAAAAGCCTTCTTGCAGTCCAAAAATACGCAGTCGATCCACCCCTCTCTCTCTTGTCTTACTTCTGTCACCTTGTCATAAAACTCTAGTAGGTTTGTGACACAGGATTTTCCTTCCCTGAAACCGTGCTGGTTGTCAATTATACACTTGTTTCTTTCCAGGTGCCCCACCACTCTCCTCCTGATGATCTTCTCCATGACCTTGCATACTATACACGTTAGTGATACAGGTCTGTAGTTTAGTGCCTCATGTCTGTCTCCCTTTTTAAAAATTGAGACTGCATTTGCCATTTTCCATACCTCAGGGAGTTGCCCAGTTTCAAATGATGTGTTGAAGATCTTTGTTAATGGCTCACACAATATCTCTGCTCCCTCTTTAAGGACCCATGGAGAGATGTTGTCTGGTCCCACCGCCTTTGAGGTGTCAAGTTCGCATAGCAGCTTCTTCACCTCCTCCTTGGTTATATGTACCTCATCCAGCACTTGCTGGTGTGCCCCCCTGTTCTGATTTCTTGGAGTCCTACTGGTTTCCACTGTAAATACCTCTTTAAATCTTGTGTTGAGCTCCTGACATACCTCTCGGTCGTTTCTTATGAATTCCCCATCACCCTTCCTCAGTCTGATTACCTGGTCCTTGACTGTTGTTTTCCTCCTGATGTGGCTGTACAACAGCTTCGGGTCAGTCTTTACTTTTGATGCTATGTCATTTTCATATTGTCTTTGAGCCTCCCTTCTTATCTGTGCATATTCGTTTCTGGCTCTTCGGCTGATTTCTTTATTTTCCTGAGTTCTCTGTCTTCTGTACCTTTTCCATTCTCTAGTACACCTAGTTTTTGCCTCCCTACACCTTTGGGTGAACCAAGGACTCGTTCTGTTCTTCCCATTATTTCTGTTTCCCTTGGGAACAAACCTCTCCTCTGCCTCCTTGCATTTTGTTGCTACATAGTCCATCATTTCTTGTACTGGTTTTCCTGTCAGTTCCCTCTCCCACTGAATGTCTTGAAGGAAGTTCCTCATGCCTGAGTAGTTCCCCCTTTTGTAGTTTGGTTTTTCCCAGCCTATTCCTGCTACTCTCTCCACTTGGAGCTCAACTATGTAGTCGAAGCACAGAACCACATGATCACTAGCTCCCAGGGGCCTTTCATACATGATACCCTCGATGTCCGAACTACTCATGGTGAATACGAGGTCCAACCTTGCTGGTTCATCCTCTCCTCTCTCTCTGGTAGTGTCTCTAACATGTTGATGCATGAGGTTCTCCAGTACCACATCCATCATCTTGGCTCTCCATGTTTCGGGACCCCCATGGGGCTCCAGGTTTTCCCAGTCAATCTCCTTGTGATTGAAATCACCCATAACTAGTAACTTTGCTCCCCCCATGTGTGCTCTCCTGGCCACCTCGGCTAGTGTGTTGATCATTGCTCTGTTGCTCTCATCGTATTCTTCTCTTGGCCTCCTGCAGTTCTGTGGTGGGTTGTACATTACTGCAATTATCACCTTATGTCCCTCAGACTGGATTGTTCCTACTAAGTAGTCCCTTTCGCCCATGCCATCCATTCCTTCCATTTTCTCAAAACCCCACTGGTTTTTAATGAGCAGTGCAACTCCTCCTCCCCCTCTCCTCCCTCTGTCTTTCCTGAAGATTTGATATCCGGATGGAAAGATTGAATCTGTTATTATTCTGGTGAGTTTTGTTTCTGTGAGTGCTATTATGTCTGGGGATGTCTCTTTGATTCTTTCGTGCCACTCCTCATACTTGTTTGTTATTCCATCTGCATTTGTATACCACACCTTCAACTTCTTTTCTAAGACTGTGGTCTGGGAAGTATATTGGGGTTGGGGAAGTGGGAGACCTGGTAAGGAACTATGGGTTGTTGCTGTGGGGGTGAAGTTTGTAATGTAGTGGGTGGGGGCATTGGATGTGGCATGGGTGTTTTGATTTAGAGTGTTTGGTTGCACTGGGGTTGACGTGGTTGGGAGGCTTCTATAGAAAGTTGTGAGGGAGGCTGTATTTGATCTTCTTCCTGGGTCTGGGATCTCCTGTCTGTCTTCTCCATCCCCTCTCTTTCCTCCTTTCGCCTTTGTACCATCTCTCTCAGTTTCTTCCTTTCTTCTTGTGTTCTGTCGCGGTCGAGATACACCCTCCTGTATGCCGTCATGTCCCTTAATCGTGCTTTCTCCTGCAGGATCCTGGTCAGAGTCGCTTCTGCCTTGAAGGTCACTCTCACTGGCCGGGTTCTTTTTTTTTACAAACCCCCCTATTCTCCGAAAATTTTCCAGCTGGGTCATATCGTCTTCTCCTATTGCTTTCATGATGCTTTCAATTGCTTTTTTTTCCCTTGTTTTCTTGCTTCATATGTTTCCCCTTCGACTTCCTGGAGCCCATACACAAAGACTGACCTCACCCTTTCATTCTCCCACTGCATATCCCTGTGTATCCCCTCATTTAATTTGGTTTCCTCCACTGCAGCTTTCCTTTCATCAGTTTCACTGGCTAATGTACTTGGGCTCAGTGGCCTGTCATTTTCCCTTCTCGGCTTTCCTTGGGCTCTGTTGTTGTCTGTTAGGGCCTCCACATAAAGCTTAGCTCTTTCATTTGCTACAGTCTCCTCTGATAGAGCATCTCCATGCAGTTGTGCCCCTTCTTTCCCTACAGTCCCCTTATTTGTGGCTGAGGTAGCAGTCTCTGTTGTCAATCCCAAAATGTTCTTTAGTTAATTGGCTGTTTCAGATTTTTCAATTCCTCTTCTAAACTCTGTATCCTAGCTTCTGCTGCTTTGACATGCACATCCCACTTCCTGCTTTCCATATCTATCCTCTCTTCCATTCTCATGCTAAGTTCTTCTAGTTTCTTTTCCCATTCATGATCCCTTTTTATGAGCTCTGCTGCCCAATCTTCCTTTGCATTTTCCTCCTCCTGTCCCTTGGTTTTTCTTGTTGCTCTCTGGCAACCCATTTTTGTTTTATCCTGATTGCCTCAGAGTGGGAAACCTATGTAGTTCTGTATGTTAGGTTAGTAGTGTGTATGTCAGAGTGTGGGGGGGGGGGAAGTAGTGGAGGAACTGTGGCTATGTGGGAGCTGAGTGGGAAGGGGTGGGGAGGGTTTAGGGTGAATGGGGGAGGGGAGGGTGATCGAGGGAGGGGAGGGATCAGGGGAAGTAGTGAGATGTCGGTGGGGAGGGGGGGAGTGTATGTGTGTGTGTGTGTGTGTACTCACCTATTTGTGGTTGCAGGGGTCGAGTCCTAGCTCCTGGCCCCTGTGTGTGTGTGTGTGTGTGTGTGTGTGTGTGTGTGTGTGTGTGTGTGTGTGTGTGTGTGTGTTGTGTGTGTGTGTGTGTGTGTGTGTGTGTGTGTGTGTGTGTGTGTGTGTGTGTGTGTGTGAGTGTGTGTAATTTTGTGTGTAATTGTGTGTGGAATTATGTGTGGGTTTATTATGTACTGAAAGGTAGGTGGCTTGTGCGTTTAAGGTAAGTCTCAGTGGTCCTTGGCTGCCCACACCTTCTTGTGACCTGACCCCAACCTCCTGGGACTTACCGCACTTACAGTGTGTGTGTGTGTGTGTGTGTGTGTGTGTGTGTGTGTGTGTGTGTGTGTGTGTGTGTGTGTGTGTGTGTGTGTGTGTGTGTGTGTGTGTGTGAGGAGCAGAGGTAAACATTTTTATTTATTTTACTAAACGTTCCAGAGTCTCAAACATCATCATCAGTGGTAAAATATAAAATAAAATGTTTACATAAAAACAAAAATGTTGTATCTGAAAGCAAATCATAACATTACAATAAAAGTATGGTCTACAACTCTCCTTAACGTTACAATGACTAACCTATATACTAACACAAGCGTCTACGGTCTACCCTAACAACGCTACAATGACTAACCTATCTACTAGCACAAGCGTCTACGGTCTACCCTAACAACGCTACAATGACTAACCTATCTACTAGCACAAGCGTCTACGGTCTACCCTAACAACGCTACAATGACTAACCTATCTACTAGCACAAGCGTCTACGGTCTACCCTAACAACGCTACAATGACTAACCTCTACTAGACTAACCTATCTACTAACACAAGCGTCTACGGTCTACCCTAACAACGCTAGCACAAGCGTCTAACCTATCTACTGACTACAATGACTAACCTATCTACTAACACAAGCGTCTACGGTCTACCCTAACAACGCTACAATGACTAACCTCTACTAGCACAAGCGTCTACGGTCTACCCTAACAACGCTACAATGACTAAATTATATACTAACATAAGCGTCTACGCTCACGCACGAACACAAAAATTCGAGAGTGAACAGCTTTACAGACGTACCAGAGGTGTACAACAGAGGCGTCCTACTTGTTATATTCAGAGATAACGAGGACGAGTCTCCTGTGTACATGTTTCCGTGTTAGAAATGTAAGAATATTGTGTTAAATTAGTCACCAGATTTTACTAGGCAGTACAAGGCTGACATTTTCCTGATTCAACTTCAGCGAAAAGACAATCTATTTAATTAAAAATGTATTAATCCAGGAAATAGTTAGGAAGAGTCTGCATGCATAAGTCTACTTTGCATGCGGAACACATCATGCATAATGCTGGGAAAAGCGGGTCCGCATGGCACATGGTGCGTAAGAGAAACTCTAGGAATATATTTACTTTTTTCACTATAATTTACAAGCTACGGTAAAAGCTGTTACAATACCCTATCATAATGATGATGATGATGATGATGATGATGATGATGATAATAATAATAATAATAATAATAATAATAATAATAATAATAATAATAATAATGATATAATATCATAATTACGATAACAGCTTATTACACAAGTTTTGTTAAAGGAATACCACCTTTTCCCAGGCTACCACCCACAACTACCAGCTAACGTCTAAAAACCTACTTAACTGCTAAGGGAATAATGACAAGAGGTAAAATGATAGTTATCAATACGTTTACCTGAGAATCAAACGAGAGTCCTGCAGGTGTATAGTGTATGATTTATATTCAGTGTGATCGTGTTGTGTATGGTATAATTATAACAGTATATGGTAAACTGCTACTGTGATCTCATATTATAGAAAAATTTGATATGAAGTACTGATTGTATTTAAAGTTACAGTGCAAGTTAAGCCTCTCTCTCTCTCTCTCTCTCTCTCTCTCTCTCTCTCTCTCTCCCTCTCTCTCTTTCTCTCTCTCTCTCTGTGTAACACAACATCCATCAGTGACTCATACAGCTTGCCATTTGGGCTCTTATACCCTCCAGTTACTTTTCGACGCTGCTGGAAGATTAACCGAGCATGAATATGAGCCAACATCCAGAGATGCAAAGATGCTGCACTGAAGACGTTCTCAGCACTACAGCATCAATAAATTCAAAACAATGTAACAGAATTATTAACAATTAACAATCATACATCTAACTGAAGCAATGCGGAGACGAACACCAAACACCATGATTTATATTTTCTCGAAAAATACAGGATTATTATTATTATTATGAAAGTGGTGCACCAAAGTCGTGTGGGTCACTCACTGCAATAACTAGTGGAGGGTCGATCCTACGTCTCCTCAGAAAAACACATAAGCCCTATTCTTGCTGCCAGGCTTACCCCCCCCTAATAAAAATAAAAAAAATAACACAATGAGAAGTTCTAAACATGATAATGCACACAGCAACCAGAAATATTATTACTGTCTTTTATTGTCTCACTTTAACACCTTTTTTCTCTTACATTTTTTATGCAGTAAAGCTTTTGTTCAAAATAATTAAATAATGTAAAATATAATACACTTTTATTATGTCATCGGAAGCTTCGTATCAAGGTAATTAAGAATGGAAAAATATACAGATTGTCTGAACTCTATACAATTTTGTGGCTTCTCATTATCATACTGCACTAACTATAATGATTTTCTAATGGAAAAAAAATATTTAAACTGACAAGTGTATAAAGTATCCAAAAATTACTCTTTTTCATCATAACCTGAAAAAATGACAGGAAATACTCATTTATGTTATAATTATTTCATAAGACGACAGATAGTGTGACATAGCATTTATCTTGAATACTGTGACGAGTGATAATGGCAGGTTATACATAGGAACTTCCATATGTTATCTTCAGTACTGTGAAGTGATAATGGCAGGTTATACACAGGAACTTCCATATGTTATCTTCAGTACTGTGAAGTGATAATGGCAGGTTATACACAGGAACTTCCATATGTTATCTTCAGTACTGTGAAGTGATAATGGCAGGTTATACACAGGAACTTCCACGTGTTATTCTGAATATTGTGCAGAGTGAACATGGCACAGGAGCCTCCGGAGGTATGACATCAGTCCTGTTGTTCAATTAGTTCTTATTGTTCAGCACCCCTAAATGTAGATGAGTATGCTAGAGCGACTACCTCACAGCCACAACCACCAGGATTCGATTCTCTAACTGAAAGAGACGTATAAGACTCCTAAAACGTGCTGACCATGTTCACTTAGAAGTAAACAGGTGCCTGAGTGTCAGCATACTTGAGAACGACACCAATGTAAGACTGCTAGGATTTGATTCTGTTTCTTCGCTTAGCGAGGCCAAGAATGTGTTCTTCAGGAATGTATCTAAACAAACTCAAGACCTGATGACAGTTTGGAACGGACCGAATTTTTTTTTTTAAATTTCTACTCCAAACTAGTTGTCCGTAGCCTGGTGGCAAAAGATCTCGCTTCACACAGTGAACGTCCGGGTTCGATTCCTGGCGTGGGTTGAAACATAGGGTGTCTTTCCTTACACCGGTTATCTATGTTCACCCATCAGTAAAATGGGTACCTGGGTGTTAGTCGGCTGGTGTGGGTCGCATCCAGGGACAAAATTGACCTAATTTGCCCGAAATGCTCTGCATAACAAGCGGCTTTCTATATAGTAGTATGTTATTGATGTCAGCTATGGTCTGTATACATTGTACATGTACTTGTAGAAATAAATATATTATTATTATTATTATTAGTTATACAGGTTAGTCAAGAGTCGGGAAAGTTTGTCTAGTAAGAGTGTTGTTCAGCAGAGTGGTTCTCCTCATTTAAAATATACTCTTGTTACATCTTCTCTTATTACAAAGAAACAATTCAGCATATCCTCAAGCACCTTGAGATGCAGCACACAGCTCAGTGACAGACATGTCAGTGGTATGAGGCAGTCGTGTCAGTGGTATGAGGCAGGCATGTCAGTGGTATGAGGCATGCCAGTGGTGTAAAGCAGGAGGAGAGTGTCTCATTACAAGGAAGTGGAAATTTATCCTTATTCCACAGCAAAACCAGCTATCCTTCCTAGCACCACACACCTAAAAAGCCACATAAAATTTATCAACTGATACACACACATGCGAATAAGCACACGTGAAAAGTTACGCGCGCGCGCACACACACACAAACACACACCTGGTCAAGCATATCAAGAGATTGGAGAAAGTGCAGAGGTTTGCAACAAGATTAGTCCCGGAGGAGAGGTTAAGGGAACACAACCTGACGACACTACGAAAGCAAAAGACTTGGCAGACGATGCAACATCCCCCCAATGAAAAGCAGAGGTGTCACTAGCACGTTAATAGACCATACAATAAGTGTCAGGGGCCCGAGACTGTTCAACTGCCTCCCAGCATACATAAGGGGGATTACCAACAGACCCCTGGCAGTCTTCAAGCTGGCACTGGACAAGCACCTAAAGTCGGTTCCTGACCAGCCGGGCTGTGGCTCGTACGTTGGTTTGCGTGCAGCCAGCAGCAACAGCCTGGTTGATCAGGCTCTGATCCACCAGGAGGCATGGTCACAGACCGGGCCGCGGGGGCGTTGACCCCCGGAACTCTCTCCAGGTAAACTCCAGGTAAAACACTGGAGGGCAGGAGCTAGGACTAGGGGTAATATGATAACGACGTATAAAGTACTGAGAGTAATCAGGGACAGAATGTTTCATAGATGGGAAATAGGAACAAGAGGGCACAACTCGAAACTGAAAACTCAGACGAGTTACAGGGATGCTAGGAAGTATTTCTTCAGCATTAGAGTTGTCAGGAAGTGGAGCAATTTGGAGAGTGAAGTGGTAGATGTGGGATCCATACATAGCCTTAAGAAGAGGTATGATAAGGCTCTTGTAGCCAAGAGTGGACTAGTAGCGACCAGCGAAGAAGCCGGGGGCCAGAAGCTGTGACTCAATCCTTGCAACCATGTACAGGTGACTACATACAGATGAGTACACATACAAAGTAACCTAGACCCAGCCACACATATTTACACACAATCACATGCAAGTGTACACAGTACACACACTGGCGCATGTACACATGCAAGAACACGCACACACACACACACATGCCATTACAAGCATACACTCCTACACATTTATTTGAACCTATGCATGCATATATTCGTATGCATAAGTAGGTATCCCCGCACTCAGCATCCATAGCGTCAGGGATCCAGAGAACAGAGAAGCCAAGCCGCTTTCAACATCAAAATTCATTAGTTACTTTTACCCAAAAAAACATAAATTACACGAGGACGTTAAGAGGTGATTTTTCCATCAATAACCCACGTAATGGTCAGCATAACCTGACAATACCTCGATTAATCTGCCATCTAATTAATCCCACTTCTGCAAATCAAGGAAAATAACGCGTCACAAGATCCGACCACCTTTGCATAATAGCCCCAAGTTAATTATCCTAGCCTCGTCTATCGCTCAAGTGCACTCAGCAGCTCGCTAATCAAAGATTAGGTCGAGTAATGACGGAGGGCAAGTAGGTTCATCACATTAATCACTCATTTAATTGAATAGTGAGGAAGGAGAGCCGTGTTGTATGCTACTTTATTGGTGCTTAAGCATGCCATCTTGTTTTATTATGTGCTCTTAACGAGAGGAGAGCACGACACAGCCTGGCAAGGTGTGATGCTCCCACTTGTCACTGTCTGCCTTGCTCACACCCACCCAGCTATAGTAGACTAATTGTACCACCACTACCACACCCACTACATACAGCTTGTTCCTCCACCACCATCTACCTCTGACAGCTTGTTCTACCATCATGCACCTACTACCACTGACAGCTGGTTCTACCATCACCTACAACTACTACTTAATTGTAATACCATCTACTACCACATATTACAACCATGTAACTGTACCACCACGACCTACCACAATCATCTAATTGTACCACAGAAAATAAAAACTATATAATGCCGTGGCCGGAACTGTTAACAACTAAATCACAAAATGTAGACGAAACTAGACAATGATTCGGTCCATTCTGAACCATCATCAGGTCCACAACCACTGTGACAACATCATGTCTACAACCACTGTGACAACATCATGTCTACAACCACTGTCGCAACAACTTGTCTACAACCACTGTGACAACATCACAGAGGGTCATCATCGTCACAAAAAATTACAATATTTTCTATCTTATCTCAAAACTTTTGTAGAATTTAGACTCATTATTCTTACTAATTTTGACTAATCATTACTCTCCTTTATTTGTTTTAAAAAGTCTGATGATATAAGCCTATTTTATTCTGCCTAAGTGAAGATTTTTAGTCATCTCTCAGACTTTTGACTATCTAAGAGTTCGAATTCTAACACAGAGGGTCGTTGGAACAACCTAAAATGAGAGTGGGTCCTTGCAACAGCGCAATAGAGCGGGACGTTGCAACAGTACAAAACACTGCAATAAACAGAGCGTGTCGCTGTAACAGCACAAAGAGTCGAGCGAGTGGCTGGTACAGCAAAATAGAGTCGCTTACAGAGTGAGCAGGATAACAGCTTTCAGAGTAAGTAGCAGCATGACAGCCGCTTATAGCATAGCTAGATATGACAGCACTCAAAAGTTATTATGAGTTATTTATTATTCCTGTCATACACCAACACTATCACCCACACCAACACTCATACCAACCCAACACCCACACCAACACCAACAGTCATTCACACCAACACCAACAATAACACCTATACCAACACCTACACCCACACCAACATTCACACTAACCCAACACCCACACAGCACCCACACAACACCCTAACCCACATCCACACAACACCCACACCCACACGGGCTCTTAGATTGATAACTGAAACAATATCCCACAATGAAGCTAATTAGAAGCAAATAAATAAGAACAAGTATATATTGGCCAGTCATAAACAGCTGAATGGGCGGGGG